>NW_017731639.1:978852-1183929 GCF_001890085.2 Hipposideros armiger
GCTGAGTTAAATACTTACTTTCTCTCAAAGGAAACACTTTAAAGGTTTCTGCTTTTATACACCTTATCAAATCACATCACTTTCTAGGAAAAACACCTTAAATATTAACACAAAATATAATAGTTTTCACCCAAAACAAAGATAAATCAATATTGAAGAGGTGAACATTCATGAGAAGAGTGGGTCACAGACTCAAATTTATGGGCACATTTTTCATAGAGGCTCAAAGCAAAGTATACAGAAATCACATTGGCAAAATTCTACAAATTAGCCTTCTTGCTAACAGTGAAATCCCTCTATACTAGTCAGATGTTAGCAGAGAAACTCATACAAAGGATAATTTCACAATAAAGTTATTATTTTATTTAACTAATAGGGGCTAGTAGGTCAAAGAAAAAGAGGCTAAAAGAAGAGCAAATGATTCATGGTACAAGATATTTTGTATATTCTTCCATTAAACCACAGTTAAGCTAACCTAATAAAATTGTGATGTTAAATATGATCTATAAATTTACTTATGTAAGTATAATATAAAGACATTCTGACAAATCATAGACTTAGGAAGTAGCAGAGGCATGGGAAAAAAAGAAAGAAAAATCTGAAAAAGTAAGTAGTGACTGAAGCACTCAGCAAGTTCCAGCCCTGCTTGTAACATTGTCCACATAATGAATATTTCAGGTGTATCTTGAGATCCTTATATTTTTCAAAGACAAGTAGACAAAATGCATTTTACATCTGTTAAAGATTTCTGATTGGCATATATGTTGAAAGACTGCCTCAAGATTGAAAGGCGAAATGTTCCTCAAAAGCCATAGCTATGAAATATTTATTTCACCTTCTTTCATAGAAAAGAATGAGTTGACTCTGTGGCATAAATCTCTACCCATAATACCAACAAAATTACATGCCTTCTGTTAAATGATTATTCTTAGAAGGTGAACCGGGTCTTGTTTGTTGTAGATGATCAGAGTAGAATAATGCAAGTATTGTTTACAGTGTTCTTGTGAAAGATAATATATTTTCAAGTATTATATCACAGGGGATGTTGTAAGGTTTGCTAAAGATTTTTTTAAAAGATGATGCTGGATAAGTTTTTTGTCAGATTGTTCAGCTTCTTTATTTTTAATTTTAAAATTATATTTTTTGTCGATATCAACCTTTCTTTGTGAGAACCTTTTGTAGCTAAATACGCTGTAGCTATACCTTTGAGTATACTTTTTATTAAGCAAGGCGAAAACTCGTGTGTCTCCAAATGTTGCTCAAATCTGCAAAGCCAGCTGAATAAATAAACATTATGTGATCTGTAGCCCAAAAGTCTGCAAATGGCTCCATATGATGTAAAAAAAAAAAAAAAGAAAGAAAAAAACTAACTATAATTCCTTCTAAGTATTTCTTGGAGCCAATGATCAGCAGTTTTGTTTAAGTTCTGAGACCCCTGAGCTTCCATAAAAATAACTTTGAAATATTATATTATGTGCGAAAATTTTACACACATGCACATTTATAATCAGCAGGCAGGCCCTCTGCCCTTCCTCAACCTGATAATCAACCATAGTGCCTACTCAAACATGGAAAAAATAAAAGATTCAGAACTCTAAAGCACATAATCTTAGTGCCATTTAGAACCATGTGTATTTCTGAAATCGTCTATTACTGCAAATCTCTTGGTTGTATTTTCTGTGGAATTGTCTGTTTCTCATTATCAAAGTCTAAAGAAATTTGATACAGTCATGTAACGCTTGGCCAAGGAGTGTTAGAAAAATGCATTCCAGAGTGCTCAGCTTATCTTTTCTTTCCAAAAGCAGCAGTAACTACTGTCTGACTTTCCTCCTCTGGGGAAGCCAATTGGGAGGGTGAAGAAGAAGAAAAAAAATCACACCAAAGTAAATGAAGCGATGGCCCCACGACTAAATCCATTGCAGACATCAGTTTTTAAACAATGAATTGTAATTAACAGGCATGGTGGCAACACAAACGTGGAGAATTGTTCCTCTGGAAGTCACCTTTTGTAAAACGGGAACCATGCCATTCTTAAAACAAAGTTTGCCAGAATAAGATGACCTGGGCAGTGTTTGAGGATTACAATGCCTGTAACTGTCATCGTCAGCTCTCTGCTGGCCTCAGTAAATCAGATGATGAACTCCCAGAGGTGATCTATGGCTCATTTTATCCTTTCCTATGGCGAGAACTCAGGGACTCAGTGCCATCCTTCCTCAAGAAGGAAGATATTGGAGAAGAGGAAGTCTGTGGGAAAGCTACAACTATTAACTTGGACAGAAGGATGTCTTATTCCAACAGGTGTTTTTCTCCTGCTCAGCGAAGTCAGTTCGGTGATTCAGAGAGCACACCAAGCATGTTCAGACAACTCTAGATGCACATCTGATCAATTAAGAAAGAACTCTGTTTTTGCAATTCAAGCTTTTAAAAAGCATTATAGTTAAAACACAAGCAAAGGCATGCTGGGATAATTGGCTGTCAATGTACCCGGGTACCACTGAGTAGTCTTAAAATAGCAGGAAATGCAACTGAATCCCAAAAAGGAAATCACTATTTCACTTTTTCAAATAAAACATATTGCACCTCTGAGTTCACGATGGGATATTTGCCGAGAGCCTGTAATTAACTTATAATGATGAGAACCACAGTCATAAACATTTCCTTAGCAAAACATTCACTTGTTTTCATAATTTCCTACTCTTTTGCTAGCTCCATGGCTGTTTTTAGTGAGCTTGTCATGATTAATCAAGCAAAGGATGGAAAAGAGGGCAAATGATTTCTCTAGAAAGGAAATATTCATTTTCATTATAGAAAGAACGCTTCTTGATAAAAACTAGCACACCATCAGAAGGTTCATGCAATTGCAGCACAGATGAGGGGGGATTTTTGACGTGTTTGTAAAATTACTCTCCTTTGAAAGCCCAGAACCAGCAAAACCAAACTGCCCCTCAACTTCAGATCACCCACAGCAGATGCTTCCTGATTCGTCTCCCCGCTGTCTCCCTGCACACAGCTGTCAGATTAATCTTCCCAAATACCTTTTCATCATGTCACTCCTTTGCTCGAAATCCTTCAATAGCTGCTCAATACCAACAGCACAATGTCCACATTCCTTGGCCAGGCATTAAGCCCCCTCTACAATCTGGTTCCAATTTTCTTTTCTTGCCTCATTTCCCACTATTCCCTTATAACGTAGTGGCCTATGTGAATTCTCTGCTCCAGTCTACTCAATTGCCTTTGAAAAGACTATATGCTTTCTTCTTTTCCTGTTATTTTCCCAAGCTGTTCACTGCCTGGGGTGTTCCCCTCCCCTGTTCCTTGACTTTACTTAGACACATCCTTTATTGCTGCGTTGGATCATATCATACACTGCCAGGTAGGATTTCCTGTTCTACAAATGCATCCTAGCCCTGAAATTGCAAGCTCTATGAGAGCAGGCACATATCTCATAGTTCTTTGTATCTCCTACCATTTTTAGCACAGTGTCTTGCACAGTATAGGGGTACTCAGTAAATATCTACTGATTAATAGAACAATTGTTACTATAATACAAAAAACATTAGTGTAGCATCTGATTTATCTCATCAGTGTCACTCAGAAATAGCTTGTTTATAACCAAGACCAAAAATCCCCACCACTGCCACCAAATTTATTTCTAACCTCCCCAAAGTAAGAGTAAAGCACATAAATCTTCTAAAGTATTTGGACCGACTTTGTGAAAAATCTAAATCTTACTGTATATTAAAATGTATGCCACAATTAAATAATTCTAATGAATGTAACAATAAAAAATTAAGATATGGTACATATTTAAAAGCGGCTGAATGCACCATGCAATCAGAATCATAGGGTCGAGTTTGGCTCTTGGTATGCTGGTTGGGCTTGATGAGAGGGCTCTGGTTACAACTGCCTGTCTAGGTACATTGCTTCCACTTTCATCCTTCTGCCATCCACCTTTTCGAAGCAGACAGAACCATATGTCTCTAATGAAAATCAGATCATGTCACTCCTCTGCCTCAACCCTGCCAATGGCTTCTCCATCACTCCTGAATAAAATCCAATCCTGTTCCATGACTTACAAGACCTGTTGCTCAGTCTCACCCTCCACTCTTCCTCCCAGCGCCCCCCACCCTCCAGCTACTCTGACCTTCTTTCTCCTCCGCCATCTTTGCGTTTACTGTTTCCCAACCCAAACACTGTGTCCTGATCATTTCTAGGCAGGTTCGCTACGATCATTCTCAAACATTTATCCTCACTAAGGCCTTTCTTACCATCAAATCTAAATTCAGTGGCTCATGGTGCACCTTCTATCACACCACCCTATTAGAACAAAACAAAGCAAACAACAAGAAAAAAACTCTACTAGTATTGGGAAGTAATCTTATGTATTTAGTTATTTATTTGCCTATGTCTATCTCTTTCCGCTAGACACAAACACTATTGAGCCAGGGATCTTGTCTGTTTTGATCACTATTGTACCCCCACCCCGCCCAATTGCTTGGTATGAAACATGTGGTATGAAACCTGTCTAATGAATAAATTTGCCAGAAATTACACAGCTAGTAAATGACAGAACTAGCCCTGAAACTCAAGTTTGCCTATCTCTGTGACCAATACGGTGCTGCCTCCCACTCTGTCCAGGGCTGACTGTGTCACAAATGCCTTCTTCACTGTCCTTGTTGCTGAGCACTATCTGTCTCTCCAGGAAGAGCAGCCCGACTTAGACAATCTGACAGAACTGTAACCCAGACTTCATCCCACAGTGGGAAAGTTATTACAGATGTCAGCTAGAGGGGCAATCATGTCTTATTTATGGGATCACTTATAAATATGTTAGAAGCAATTCAGCTTTTATTCCCCATGTCCAAGGCACGGAGACTGGATAGAATGGGTGGAAAGGAAAACATCTATGGGAAGTACGCTATAGGAGTTACGCCAACAGCGTGCACTCACTAATTAGATACTGAAGAGAGTAGGCAAAGGCGACGATGATGTCACAAAACAGGCTGATGTGAAGACGATACTCCTGACAGAGCCTGGACACTCAGAAAGGAGAAGAGGCTTCACAGAAGAAGCCAGGGATGATGCTCAGGCCTGGTTTAGATTTATAGGCCATGGTATATTCTTGGTGCTCATAAAAGATTTGTTCAATGTCCTCATTTCCCACAGGAAATGCATGTTCTTTAGGAAGAAGAAAAAACTGAGGCAGGGATAACTGTAAATTCTTCAAGGCTTGGACCTTTCCTCCTTTCCTTCTCCCTCCCTCCCTCCCTCCCTCCCTCCATTTCCCTCCCTCTCCTTCCTTCCCTACCTCTTTCTTCCTTCCTTTTCCTTTCTCTTCCTCTCTTTTTCCTTCTTTCTCTGTAGCAGTCGGTATATAACTATTTACTGTATTTTGCTGTGTATAATGTACACTTTTTTGCATAAATTTGTGAGGGAAAAATATGTGTATTATTCATGAGTAGTATTAATTCCTTTTTCCTGAAAGTTTGGGCCAAAAACATGGGTGCGAATACACAGGAGTGCATTACACACGGCAAAATACAGTATATAGTAAACACTCCATAAATTCTAGTCACATAAAAATTCTAAAAGTGAAATTTAGCTAGATTTTATATCTTAAATACTATTCATGTTCCAAGGAGTTTCACATAACATGAAGAATGATGACCTTAAAATCAAATATATCTGCCTCCTACACTGCGTGACTCTGTGATCTCAGGCAATTATGATTCACTTTCCTCATTTGAAATTAGAAGCTAAACAAACCGCCGTAGGGTTCTTGTGAGAGTTACAAAAAAATGATGTACTTGGAAGATATAGCCAGATGCTTGAATCATAACTAATGCTTAATAAATGGTAAATCATTAATATTATTTATTTTCAATTTTACCTTTGTGTTGGATTTTTGAGAATGGCTATGTAAGTTTAGAGAAGTACATGTCACTCTTAAGCTTGGACCACTGATTTTACCTCATCTTTTATCAGAAAAATGCTCTTAAGTGTTTGGTTATATGTAACATTTTGAAAGTAAAACTATAAAGTTAAGGAATAATAGTACTGCTCCCAAACTTTATCTAAAACACAAAGAAAGCACACAGTGTATAATAACACAATGACAGATGAAACATTAAATTTTTCTTCAATCTACTGCCATTGGCCAATTTATGCAACTATTATTACTTTTCTCTCCAAAAAAGAATGTTGCATCAATGTTATCTCCCAAAACCAAACCGATTTCAATGTTCATATATTTATCTTCTGTTGTATTTCTATAAAATTAGCTTGTCTATCCCAACCAAAGTATATATGCAACACTTTTAGTTCCTTTGTAAAGATGCAAAAGTAGAAAAAGTAGTCTTTAAAAAAAAAATCCAGTCTTGCCTATACTGAAATCAAATCTCCATCCTAGCTAAAGTGTAACCTACCATCTACAATGTTAATCTGAGAAGGCAGCCATTTGGGACCCAAGTTTTACTTATATAAGTTCATCGTTAGCTAGCCCTGGCATTGACCATCTTGTGAGCCTTAATAAATGAGGACTAATAAAAATTAGAGAAATATTATATAATAATACCACAGGGATTGATTTGTTGGGCCCTACTGACCTAGAATTACTTGAAATGTTAAATGTATTGGGAAAAAGAATCTCAAAACACTACCGCCTCAAACAAAGGTGTGCCAATTATGCCTCCTGTTACAGATAATGTTTTAAAGATGTAAACGTCTATTATGTCATGATTCTTCAACAATTTATTTGTAATTTAACAGCATAGTAAAGTCAAACATTACCATTTATTGCCAATCGGGAAGGGAAAAGCAAAGGGAAACTCTGTGTCTAGGGAGGGATTCTGTAGTTTGGCACATTTGCTGGTTCTTAAATTACACTGCTTTTCTGAATGAGCTTGTCTATGAGTGTGTGGTCGCCCAATGTTCTTCTGACTAACTTGGATTGCTTGCGGCCATGGAATCATTGAGGGATTCCATTCATGAACAGGAGATGATGCATGACAAAACCGCAATGCTCTTTGGAGGAAGTGAGCTAGGAAGAGTCGTACTATACCAGAGGGGTTTTGATAAAACTTCCATCCAGGCTACAAATGGTAGACACTGATTTGAAATAAATTGTGACTGATGATCAGTCGATGATGATTTCCATAATCATTATGCCATCGGTGATTTATCAAGGTAATGATATTTGTGTCCCTGATGTCACATTGGTCCTGTACTGAGGTACTGGAGAACATGCTGTGATTTTTAAAAGCCCTTATTAAGACCTGACTGGTTGCGTTCTACTTCCAACCATAATCAGTGGGATGGTTAAAAGTGAATAAAACATTTAAAAAATCCTGCTAGGTTTGTAATAAAATTCTTTTGACAAAATCTTCTGTAGCATGAAGGCAGAGATCTTATGCTTATGGCATTTTAACTAAATCTCCCTTATCAAGATTGTTCAGTGTAGTTTGCCAATATGCTTTGGAAAGTGATATTACAGCTTGCTGGGCAAAGCAATCTGCCAAAGGACCTCCTCTTAACCCTCCCAAACCACTTTTTTCCAGTTATACTTTTGTTTCCTTTCAGATTGCAGCTATTTCTTTACAACCATGATTTTCAGCATATGTATAGTCAACAGGTACATCCATATCCTGCATTTACTCCTGTTAGACGCAACTGATTAACAATATTCCCATCCTTAGAAAAAAAGCTAATGACATTAAACACGAAATGTCACAAGTATCTCTTCACCAAAAGTGAAAGTGAGCTGAGAAAGTCAACGACAGTGATATAATTAACAAAATTAACAAATGTGTTTTGAGACTGCCATTATAAAATGAATTATGATTAGATTGCAAATGTTATAGAATCATTTATATTTTCATAGAACATGGCTTAAGTACATACAACCCAGTGTAGTTTCAAGAATTTCACAAATAATTTCAGTTTGGCACCTGAAAAATTTAACTAAGCTAATATAAAGCAAAGTACATGCTTTGATTGGAATTGAAAAACAGAGTATTTTAGATATTTGTTTTGAAAACTCTATTTCATTCTTGGAGATAGGTTCCTAATAGGAGATCATACATATAATATATGTCCATGAGGTCTAATATTTACAGATGAAGTAAACAATAAATTACTTGATATTAGGTATCAAGTAATAAGTGTGTAGATAAAAACTATAGCTGTTTTCTAGAAACTTCCATTTGTTTTTGAAATATTCCCATTTTCACTGGTCTGTATACTACCTGGTTTGGTATCCTGGCTTAATTACTTTACTATTTATGTATTTTTATTGTGGTAAAATATACATAACAAAATTTACTATTAACCATATTTAAGTGTGTAGTTTAGTAGCATTAAGCAAATTCAGATTGTTCTGCCACGATCACCACTATCCCCAGCTTCATTACTTTTAAGCTGTCACTTCTCTTTAGTTTGTCACCTGCAAAATAAGGGTGATGATTACAGTACCAACTTTACATCATTTTGTGAGAAATAAATGACACAGTAAGTGTAAAACTTGTCTGGTACCTATGGAGTGCTGAAATATATACTCCATACTTAAGCTGTTTTCTTCTAATGTTGATATTAACTAATCTTTTAAGAGCAAATCTAATTATTGGGACATCACAATGTAACAACTTGCATTTATTTTATGGAAAATGCTATGCATTACAAATACATATATCGCTAGAACATCACCATGCACCCCCATGTAACAAACAAAAAAGACTAGGTTTGTTTTCTAATTTTACAAATGAGAAAAGTGAACCTCTGAAAGCTTAAATCATTTACCCATGGTCCCACAGTCACTGAGTGGCTGAGTTATTAATGGAACCTAGTGCTTAGCACTTACCTGGTATGCAATTACTAATGTTTGTTGAAGAAGTTAATGAATTAAAAGAACTTAGGGTTCCTGACTTCAAGTTCTCTACTCCTTCTACCACATGACACTGACTGATTGGTCACTTGATTTATTTATCTCCAGCCTTTATTCTGCACTCCTATTTGCCAAGACCCTTTCTTGTAAGGTCTCGAGGAGTGACTTCCAAAGCCTGAGGGCTAACGGTGGGCTTTCGCTTCTTTTAATTCTTTGAAGTTGACTTTTTCTCTTGGTTCGATTGGAAAGGAGTGCTCTGGGTAATAAAATAAAACTGGGGTTCTGAGTTTGATAGTCTGCTCGATAGGCAGGCTAGCGGCCTTAGAGATCATTTGAAATCTTTGGCCCAGGCTTTCATCATGTATGTTGGAGGAATCTGTCAAGGGACACGCAGCTTTGTAGACTTCAAAAGCTCTGTAATGGATGCTACATTTTATGTACTTACAGGCCTCTGAGCAAGGTTTAGAATTCAGAGGATGATGAAAGGCTACTGACCCCACACTGCACTGATGTTTTCCTAAGTACATCTTGTTTAGTTAGGTAAATATTTCTTTACAGATCTGGTATTCTTTTTGAAAATTATTGTTTGTCCTTGAGTGATGTGTGTGTGTGTGTGTGTGTGTGTGTGTTACTTAATTCTTACATGTTGGAATACCATGAAAAATCACAGGGCATATATTTCCTACAGAGTAGAGAGAAATTTAATTTGCAGAAAAGGAAAATGACAAGACCCTTTCTACATTGCTTCATTATACTTCGAGGATGAAAACTCACCTTGGGCTGTCCTAATGAAGTCACCCATCCCATCCTCTCAAAGTACATTTCTAGACTGCATAACCTGGACTTTGGGACCTGGACTCTACAGTTCATTGTGTTCTATGGGTTGCACTGTAAGGGAGGTGGGGGACATGAAACATGAATCCTAATGTGAGTTTGACCCTGTGCACAGTAGGTGGATTTGCCCTAAAAGGAGTTAGAATGTCGTATTATGGTAGTTTGTAAAAGTAAGTACTCCCTGAGAGGAAAGTGGACCTCAGACAGGGACACAGGCCAGGAACTAAGTAAGGGTGCCCTCGCAGTGGGGAAGGAGGCTGACATTTGGGTCTCACTTATAACATTGGTACCTCTTAGAAGGGTTTGAGATCAACTCAGTGGTCCATGGATCACTTGCATTGCCATGATCTGGGATTGAAAATGCAGCCCTATGCCTATTATTGGTTCTAATTCTGGGTCCAGGCCATCTGAGATGAAACGGCTTCACTTCCTG
This sequence comes from Hipposideros armiger, assembly GCF_001890085.2. Lineage (NCBI taxonomy): Eukaryota > Metazoa > Chordata > Mammalia > Chiroptera > Hipposideridae > Hipposideros > Hipposideros armiger. The sequence goes on from NW_017731639.1 coordinate 988,998, forward strand.
GGGCAATGTAATTTAGAAACGAAATAATTTTGTATGTGTGGAAAGAAACGAAGAAGGAAATTGAAAAAAAGGCAGTATACTTAAGAACTGTTTCTAAAGAAAGGTAACTTGGACTATGTCTTAAAAACATTCAAGAAATAAAAGTTGTTTTATTAGAGTAATAGGGAGATTGCTAAGAAAAAATTTTTTATCTATTATATTTTGAATATTTTGATATTAAAATTTAAGATATAGAACATATGATGCAGACCACAAAAGCAGTCATAACTCACCTATTTAGAAACATTAAAGGGGAACATATGTAGTCATGGAAATAATATTTTTTCGTACATTAACATGGTTTGCAGGTTTGTAAGCATTTTAATTTTTTAAAAGTCTCTCAATATAACAAGTTTCAGTTTCAGTATAATGTATAAATAGGGATTTTTTTATTAAGCTTTAAAACAAGTTTTGAGAAATATAAGCTTCCTATGTAACTTTTTCAAATGCTATTTAAAAATATTTTAAATGTCATTTGAAAAAAGTAAATACCAAAATTTATTTCTAGACATATTCAATACTAAAATGTACCAAATTTCTATTGAACACATATAAGATGATTAATTCTATGCTATTAAAATTTTATCTCTTGCTAACCAAGCCATATTGACTAGACAGTACAATTAAAGCTGTGAGGAAAAAAACTGTAATTTTTACATAAATGAAGAAAGGGTTACTGAGAAGAAAGAAAAGGTGAGAATTGGGACTAAGAGGAGAATGGAAAGAACTAAAAAATAAGAATAACGATGAGAAGAGATCATTAAGGAAGACATGATAAGCTAACAAACTGGAGAGAGATAGGAATGAGAAGGGGGAGTGATGGAGGGAAGAAAGGAGGGAAGCAAAGGGAGACAAAAAAAGGCAAGAAAGAAGAAAGAGGAATGCAATTTCAGAGCGTATACTTCATTCATGAAATGGTGAGTGAGAGAGAGGGGGATGGGTACCTTTCATCCCCAAATGGAGTCAATCCAAAAGTAGCAGCTATGCCTTGCCAACACTTCCCTCTCAAAGAGGAGTAACAGTTCTTTCAGTGTTTTGTGCAAGTCATGGCAAAACTACAGAGATTATCTTTGTGTCTGTCAACAGATCATAATGAGTATTTCAGAATTTCCAAAGGTAATTCAGAAAAATTCCAACAATGTCTGTGTAATGTCATATAAAAGGACCTGGGGAAGCTCAACACACATCAACTTGAAGGATGACACCATATTCCATTAGCTTGCTTTTGCTTTGACTTTTTAAGTGGCTTTTAAAAACATTTTTGAATTTTTAAACACATTAAAGAAACACTATAATGCTTTTTAGTGTGTGAGTATGTAAAGTACATTTTTTTTCCTACAGCATAACTGAAATCTAATTAATCATTTTCTCTAGAGAATTTTTTTTTGGAAGACAACTATTGTAACAACAATAGAAAACTGACTTTGCTCATCACCTCTGAAAATGTTTCAGTTGGGGCAATAATATCATTTGTGAAAGCTTGTACACATTGTAACTAGCTATGATCCTGCAATTTAAAACAGAAATTAACAGTCTAACTGAGATGCATGTGAACTCTCACATCTTTCTCAGGACAGGAATTGTTTATCTTTTAAAACAAGAAATTGATTTATCAGCTATTTTAATTATATTGATTTATTTTTCATTCATGAATTAGGGCAATAACATTCCCTCTTTAGATATAAGACTCAAATATCAAATATTTTTTTTCATGATTGATTTAGTGCTGATTTGATTATCTAGCAGACCCCTCCTCACTGTAGCTGAAATGTGAATGCTTGGTCAGACTGTTTATGAGTGAACTATAAATTTTAGTGCAAAATGGTTATTTTCTGTTTATCCATCTGGAGCTCACAAAAACAAACGGATGTGTGGCTTGTTCTATGTGTTCAAGCCAGCTGACTCATAAAGGGATCTGCAGTCCTCCTCTTGGAGTTGTGTCAGCAGCTCAGACAATCCCTAACAGCAGCCTGTACTCTCTACCAGCATCTCTGTATCTAAGAGGTTCTGGGCTCCTGGTGTGACTCCAGGTCCTCAAAACCTTGTTTTGCATTTGAAAACTGGCCTTCCAGATTCAAGGCTGATACTAATTCTTAATGGTATTGTTTTCTGTTGTAAGTATATTCTTTTGTCCCTCAAGTTTTTTCCTTCTTAGAAAGAATTATTTTTTTTGGATTTGGGTAATTCTATTATTTATTATATAAATTACTCCCTATTATCATGAAGGATCCTGGTAATAAATGAATCTAAAGCTTTGGTATTTGCTTTGCTAGGAATGCCGACCAAATACTGGAATTGATTTGATGACTGACATATGATACAGTAAGACCCTCAGCCTTTCTTCTATGTACAGTGCTGGGGCAGACAGGTAGAACACTGTTTTTGGATAAGTGACTGAGTTATACATTGAATACACACTCCTGCCCATATTGTACCACAATGAGGCAGTTCGTGAAAATATTAACGTGTGAAATTTTCTATAAAATCTCATTTATGTTGTGCCTCCTTGATAAGGTTTTAAAAACTTTGATTGTTTCTACTCCTCGATTCATCACCAACAATCTTAGACCACGCTTCTCCATGTCTCTCTTTCCTTATTTGTAAAATAAGAAATAAGAGTCACTAGATGGCCTATGAATCTTCTAGCTTAAACGTTCAGACTCTATGGGCCCTGTACACTGGGATGTGGATTTAGGGCCTTATAGGAAGACGTTATGGACATTGACAACTCTTGTTCTTTCTAATTCACTTCAATTTTAAGATGAGATTCTAAACCACAGGATTTCTGAAAATAGGCATGTATTGATATGTCTGCTGGCAATAGAGAAGATATACTGCACAATTTTCAAGCACTCATATACTCCACATAGTTTTGTGCACCTAATTAACAACAATGCTTGAAAAATAACTGAAACAACTACGTCCAGTTTCAACTAACATTTATTTTACAAATGAGGACTCACATTGCGAATTTCGGTCTTGCAAGACATAAAAAGAAAAGAAGTCCTTAATTACACATACACTGGAATACAACTTTCTGGCTCAAATATTTTAGTCCAATATAGAGTTTCTTTCAATTTATTTATGAATACTATTTGAAAAGTAGTATTGGGTTCTAATTAGATTTTTTAAATCCTCACTTATAGTTTTATTTTTAAATTTTATTGTATTATGGTAAGAACACCTGACATGAGATCTACCCTCTTAAAAAATTTTTAAGTGTACAAAAGAGTATTAAGAACTACCAGCACCATGTTGTAGAGCAGATCTCTGGAACTTATTTACCTTGCTTAACTGAAATTGTATGCTCATTGATTAGAGACTCGTCGTCTCCCTGTCCCCCAGTTCCTGGTACTACCATTCCACTCTTTGATTCTATGAATTGGGCTATTTTAGGTACCGTTTGCAAATGAAATTATGCAGTCTTCATTTTCCTGAGGCTGGCTTAACTAGCATTGCTACATAATTCCTTAAGGATCATCCACGTTGTCACATATTGCAAAATTTCTGGGCTCTGATTTTTAAGCTTGGAAAGTTAATAGTCCTAGGTAATATTACATATATAATATATTATATATATATATACATATAATGTACATGTATAATATATACATACGGATAATGTATATATCAGTGTATATAATGTATATATCATACATATAATGGATATGATTATATCTATCAAAATTCATATGTTGCTCATATATTATATGTTATATAATCAGTATATCTACAAATATACATATTTACATATATGTCTTCTATATAATATATGCAATTTATTTATATATGTCATAATCAACACTAATGATTAATTGACACAATAAAGGGGGAGGGAATGTAAGAAGTAAATGCAAAGATTTGGGTTATTAAATGGATTTAGCTTTTTCCTTAAAATAAATATGGGTCATATAAGCCCATGAGTGGGTAGAGTTAGGGACAGATTGAAGAGAGCCAATGCAAATGATACCTACTCAAATTAAAGTTATACCTTAACCTTTCGTTTGATTATGGCACAATGTCTATTTTTGCTTAAGAGGAGTTATTGAACCTCAATGGCAAGGCAGGTTTACTCTTTTCTTTTCTAAATTTAACCAGTAAAAATTACCTTAATGCTAAAGCTTTAGGTATGTAAAGCTGTGAAATTACAAATTCGCTTGCATTCCCTATTATAATGCCTTCCATATGGATAGAATTTTCATATCTAAAATATATATCCATATGGAAATTCTGGAGCCATGAATTTCTCCCTGATGTACCAACTACGCTTCCAGCTGCTGGTGTTGTCAAAGCAGCACTGTCTCACCACAGGACAGCAAGGACACTGCAAACCCCAGCATTGCTTGGGAGGCAGGACCTAGGGGACGGGAGGGCAGCTCCTAGTTTTGCTGCAGTGAACAAAGCTTATTTTTGGTTTTAGCTGTCATTTTGCTTAATATAATGACTATTTCTTAAAGGAACAATTTCATAGCCTACAATTTACCAGTTATACATTTAAATGCATTTGTGCACTATAATGTTGTCTGTTAACATGTGGTCCATTTTCCATAAGCATCAGAGTCACTGCTGGTGGTTGCTGTAACATGTATTCCTGGGTTCTAGGCCCAGGATCAGAGCAGAGATCCTGTGTGGGATTTTTCTACCTCATGTCCCAACATCCAGTTCTGATTCTAACACACATTGGTCAGTCAACAAATATTTGTTCAGAGAACGAATTAATGAATGCTAAAGAATAAGAACCATGACTCTATAATAGAGAGAAAAACAAATTGAGCAAATGCAAGTTGAGTCAAAATGGTCCTGCCATTATTAATAATCTTCAAAAAATGGGACTAAAATAATTCAAAGGAAATTTCTACTAAATCTTTAAGTTGAGTCAATGGGAAAATGAAATGCATTTTACAATAGCCTGCCCTGGAGACAGTCTTACAAAGACATAAAACAGTCTATTAACCAATTTAGAAGTTTTCTTTGCAGCATTCCCATAGAGAATTTCAAATCCTTAGCAATATTTTATAATTTTCCAAAGCTAGATTTTAGAAAAAAAAAAGTAAGATAAAACTTTTAAATTTCAAAATATTTGGATTATGTTTATTTAAAAAAATATATTTATAGGCAAACTCCAGGTGACTCAGGAATTTTGGACAATAAATAGTCCTAACATTTAAAAATAATTTATATAAAACCATATAGTCAGGGAAACAGTAAAAAGAACAGGAAAGAAAATTTGAAATGTAGTAACAAATGTAGGAAAATGACTTTAAATGTCAAAAAATGAACAACTTAATAGAGAAAGAGAGCACGCATGTGAGATAGTTCACTAGGATTTTTCAGAAATGACAGAAAATTTTAGTATACATAGGAATAACCAGACCCTGAAAGTTTATAAGAAAATGAAGGTGCAAGACGCCAGTAGGATGTAACAAGAAGCTCGAGCTACTAAATAATTCTTCACGAAAGAAGGTGGATTTGACCTCTTCCAGTCTGAATAAGGATTAAGAACACTGAAATCTATAGCAATGATTAATATATCTTTGTAGTAAACTCAGAGAATGGTGCATCATTAGTGTGGGACCAACTAAAATTTCTTGCTGACACAAGTCCTGTTTTTAAGGACAGCCCATTAATGAATGTATGAATCAAGGCAGGTCTTGCCAATCACTGGGTACAAGACCAAAGCAGGTACAGAGGCCATAACTGAATCTATATACCCACTCATACACTAGAGAGAAGAATGGCGAAGTGAGTGTGCTAGATAGGGAGGTTGCTCAAACATTTCATTTTATGTTAAAACATTTTATATATATAATTTATAACAGATATATAACAGATGTATAATCTATGATATATATTTTCTTCCCCAACCACTAACATTTTAGTAGAAAAAAAAGAGATTTATCTTGCAGATTTTACATTCTAACATTTAAAACAAGCACTACAGTGATGACTACATGTAAAAAAATAAGTATATATGTTCTGTGGATTTCCTGGTCTATGGCAAAATTTGTACCAAATTATCTCTCATTATTAGCATTTCATAAATCAAATTATGTATTTTATTCCTATATAGCTTCAATACAGCCATTCCAATCCTCATGTTAAAATTCTGCTTACCAAAAAAACAGTCCCAAGTTTTGAAAAAGATAGGATAAATTTCTTAGAAAATAACTCCCAAAATAAATTCAATGCAGTAATATATTTAATTGATTTACTCTTTAATCATACAAATTTATAAACAATGTAGAAGACTCATTAATCCCTAATACTTAAATATCACATTAAATGAATAACAAATGATATAAAATATGCAAAATAATAGCACATTAACCTAAATAACACTAATAAATTGCAAAGCTTAGCATGAAATTGAAAATCACTAATGGAACACTGTGCAGTGTGTTCATGCAACAAGCGAAGACTCATACATAATGTAAGAGTACAACTGTTAGCAGCAGGCTCAGGGAGGACGATTTAACATGTTTTTATGGACAGACTGGATTGATCTGGGAAGTGGTTCCTGAGGAGATTCCACTTACCCCAAAGACCATCTTGGGAGATTGTCATGATTTTCTATGTGTACCTGAAACCCGTACCGTTTAGATAACCTGCATTCATTACACCAAGTTTTATGACTTAGGAAAAATAAAATTAATTTGAAGAACTTACATGAAATCATTAGCAACAATGATCATTTACTCTAGGCTTTTCTTTTATGACCTATTTTCATCTGGTATTCAAGTTTTATGTGCTGTAATTAAAAAAAAAGAATCATCTCCTTCATTCTGCGGATAGCACCTAATGTGATGAAAGCTAAAAATAGGCCTAAAAGATAAGATTCAAATTCTTAGTGTCTTGGAGCCTCACCCTTGACAAGATTCAATATCTCACAGAAGTTATTATATGACAGGGGCTAACTCCAGCCCCATTCAAGGGAAATGAGTTATTGAGCATATTAGAAGGAACTCGTAGGACTATGTTTCAACCGTAAGTTGGTCCCCAGACATGGAGATTGATGATAACATTATTAAGTAAAGCTCTAGTGTTTTCTACTTTCGTTTTTACCTTAATATCACCTCTAAATTTAATTGGTATTTCAAAAGAGAATATAGTTTGAATCTGAACATTTTTTATTTAAAGGTGAGTATAAGGATGAGAGTTTGAAGGTGATATGAAGTTGTCAAAAGTCATAAAGCTGCTACTAATTTCAAGATAAAAATAAACTGCATTACTGAAGGAAAGGCTTAGTTAATACAACAGGGAATATAATAACGAGTTCACCTAATATAGTCCCTAAAAGTGAAGAGAAGATTTTAGTCAAAGCAACTTAGAGAAGATGGAATCTGTTTATAACAGAACACTCCGGGGATTTACAGTAAGTAAAAATAGAGTTTTGTCCTTCAGTCATTTCTATCCTCAATGGTTCATTTATGAGCTTCCTTCTGAATTATGATCTTGTAGACTCACTTAGGAATCAGGAAGGATGCTAGTGGCATGCCATGTGCATCTCTCATATTGTCTATGATACATTAGTGATCAATAACATCAACACAAACAATTTCAACGTTAACATTTCCTCAGAAAAGGGAATTTGAAGCGTACTTAATACTGTGCTATGCACCTCACCTTAGAGATGCCTGGACTTGGTCTATCATAAAACAATTGCAATTATGCTCAGGTGACCTCTTAACATCTTAAGCTAATTGACCCAGCTATGGAGTGCTCAGTCAGATAATACCTGCTTTATGCATATGATTTGCTACTACTTAACATTACATAGTAAGTGGATTAGCCAAAAGGGAGTTGCAGAGAAGTATGTCTGATGTGGTGCCAAGTACTGAGTTTTAAGATTGTTATAAAACTCATATTTGTGGGGAATTGGTTAGTTATGTGCTTAAGTCATACTGATCACAAAACTTACTATAAAAAAAAAGTGAGAATGAATTAAAATATTATTGCTTTAAATGATATTTAATAATTCTATTTCAAATGAGGTAGTATTAAGAATATTTAAGGAATAAAAAATATAAAAGAATTGAAACACTAGAAAAACACTATAAAGAATGTAAGGGTTAGAAAAACAAATACATGAAACCAAATCTGTATTTCTTAAACTTTATCATGTGATTATCAAACTTTGTGATGTAGGGGAACAAAGAGCACTATTTATTTAAAAATGGAGATTATAGTCATCACTAAAGGATTTCTGATCCAATTGATATAAGGAGAGGCCTAGAAATATGCATTTTTAATGACTTCCCCATGATCCTCTGATTACACCTAACCCTTGGACACACTTTGAGAAAAGCGATTTTAAAATTTGAATATTTACAAAGTCAAATAAGAGGTTTTGCAAATTGCTTTCCTCTGAATTTTAACTTGTTTTTAAGATATACAATATCCTTGATCATTAGTAGGAAAAAGAAGAGCTTCTTTATAAAAGACATAAAGCGTCAAATAATTATAGAAACAGAGAGTCAATTGAAAATACTGACTTCAGCCCTTAAACATATCTACATGCCATAATAAAAATCTATTCAAGTGCTAATGTTATTTAGAGGCTCTCCAAATTTAGAGTAGAAACTGACTGAACTAAAATGTCAATTAAACTACAAATTATTGACATTGTCTAAAACATCGATGCTTTTTTTTTTTAAAGTAACAACAATAGCAAACAAAGAAACAAACCTATTTTTCAATTATAGTAATTCCAGAAAATACTCAGGTGAGGCATTAATTGAAGGTGAGAACCAGAAAAGTAAGCTAAGTTTTAGAGCATGCTTTTGCCTTGGATTTCTTATGTCTAAATTGAGATCTAGATATTTGTACTCTCACAGACTCTGGAAGCAGAGGGGTGCAAAGCCCAAGACCCATCTCAAGCTTAGATTCTAAAAAGAAAACTTTCATGAAATTCCCCCTTTCATGAATTTGAATCTAAAAGTCTGGATATTTTGCATAATAGAAAATGAATATTAACCCTCTGCTCAGGAGCCTGCAAGAATAATTATGTATATCAGAACTTGGAGTTAAGCAGGTGTAGGGTTGGAAGTCTATCCAGATAATTCATAATTCTAAGTCTATATATCTTCAAATATGAAGATAAACCATTAGAATTAATAAGGTTGCAAAGTGAATTATTATATAAACTTATTTGCATTTTTATACTCCAGTAAACAGAACATAAATTTAAAGTATGGCATTCATAATAGCACCAAAAACTAAGTTCTTAAGAATAAGTACAAAAATATGTGCAACACTGTTATGGAAAAATGATAAAACTTTACTGAAAGATCTTGAAAATGTCCTAAGTGAATGTAGAGATAGACCACATTCATGGATTAGTAAAAATCAGAGTCTTAAAGATGTCAATTTTTCTTCAGATTGAACTATGGATTTAGTTTAAACTCCCCTCTCACAAGGAATATTTTTTTTATTTTCTAACTTGACTAACCTATTCTAAAATGTATATCTTCAAAAAAATCAATAAATAACAAGGCTGGCAAGGATGTGGAGAAATGGGCATCCTTGTGCACTGCTGGTTGGACTGTAAGTTAGTGCAGCCACTATGGAAAACAGTACATGGAGATTCCTCAAAAAATTAAAAAAACCCAGCAATTCCACTTCTGGGTATTTATCTGAATTAATTTGAAAAACATACATGCACCCTATGTTCACTGCAGCATTATTTACAACAGCCAAGACATGAAAATAACCTAGGTGTTCATCGATAGATGAATGCATACAGGAGATGTGGTACATATACACAGTGGAATATTACTCAGCCCTAAAAAAGGATGAAATCTTGCCATTTGCAACAACATGCATGGACTCAGAGGACATTATGCCAAGTGAAATAAGTCAGACAAAGACAAATACCATATAATTTCACTTATATGTGAAATATAGAAAAAAAACAAAGAACAAAAATAAAAACAAAATGAAACAAAAACCTGAAACAAATAACCAAAATAAAACAGAAATAGACCCACAGATATAAAAATCAAGTTGTGGCTGCCAAAGGGGAGGGGTTGGGGGATGGAAAAAAGTATGTATACCTGTTTTTTAGAAAAAATATGCATAAGGTAGTACAAAATTCCAAGAATAGACGTGAATCTTGCAAAAGTAAGGGTGAAGACACTGGCTCTACTAGATACCATTAAGTTAGAGTTATTAAGGCACTGTGATATTGGCATAAGCTGACTAATCAAACAATAATATCCAAGAAACAAAGCCACATGTAGATGAAAAACTGACAAATGTCAAGGTGCTCTTGGAAATCAAAGAGAAAGAGTGGAGTTTTCAATGAATGATACAATGTATAAGTTAGTCACACGGAAAAATAAATTGGACTGATCCTTCATACACAGCACACATAATCCAATTCCAGATTGATGAAAGGCATAAATGTATACATGCTATATGTTATTTAAAAAATTAAATGCCTGTGATGCATTATACCAGGCCTTGAACTGGAAGTAGGAAAGTGGTATATGTGCATAAAATTATAAATGGCTATGATTTCAGTTTAAATATAGAAAAATATGTCAAGTCAAATAAAATATAAGTATTGCGACTAGAAATAGAGTTAGTATTACTCAAAGAATTCTTAAAGAGGAGGTAGGTCATATGTATATGAATATGGAGTATAACCAACATGACTGTAATGGTATTGGAACAGATTCTGGGAAGAGAAAGATGAACGAGAATCAGTTTTGTCCTCATGAAATCCACAGTCCATATAATAATACTCATGGGAATTAACTGGATGTTTTTTATCATCACTGCCATCTGCCATCCTCCCTACTGTCAAAAGTTGTATAGAAAGAGGAGACAGTCAAATGTAGTTACAAAAGTCGGAAAGACCAAAGATTTAGGATCATCTGAGTGGATTGCTGAAAATATAACATTACACAGAACCCTTTCTCGAGAAAAAAAAATATGTATCCATTGTTTTGAATTCTTAATCAGACAATTAACCAAGTGTAATTACTGGCTACTGAATAAAATAGCTTGTAGTATTTATATCAATTACACACACATCCTTTTAATTATTTTAATTATGTACTTTAATGGTCCTACTACTGATAACTAGAAAACAACAAGGTTTAGTAATCATGCAAGCCTCATCACATTCTTCATTAAATAACTGGAGTATTAGGCCATTAGATCTGTCAAATTTTAGCTGATGATACCATATACTTTATTGAATCACAGGAAAACATTTTTAAACTCATACTAAGCAACCTGCAACTGATTACACTGGTCACCAACTATGCCCATCACTTACAGAAAGGCATCTTTCTTTGATCACTTTAGCCTCATTATTCATATAATTACTGTAATCATTATGACACTAATGACTGTTGAAGTCTAAATGTGTGAAATTAATTCACTAACAACTGTAAATACGTATCCATGAAAGGATAGTATAAGTATAATACATGGAAAATAAAACTTGGGTATTCTGTTAAAAATGAGAAATTAGTACCATGATTAGAAATACCAGTAGGGTATATGCACGATCAGTGACTATAACCAGAGCATGACTGTAGTTAGATACATTTAGTTATAATGAATCAATATGGGAGTAAATACTCAGAGTACATATACAAGCAAACTCTTCTCCAATGGACTAAATTGGAAAATCTAGTTCAGTTTCTTGAGTTTAACATTAATTAACTTATAAAGGTGACCTAACAGTTGACATATTTTAGAATTTGAGAATCACCTGGTTGTGACAAGCTACCCTACAGATCACCAGTGTTTTTGCAACTGATCTTACTAGATAGGGGGGTGTCCCCTTTCTCCTCCACAACTTCATGTCTGTCTTTCCTGAAGCAGAGTGCTCGGTCAAAAAAGAAAACTTTTTTTTTTTTTAATGTTAAAGAACTTTCTATGTTGACTTCTGTTTAGGTAAGTATCAAATTTCTAAATTATTTAAACTTCCTAGAATTGAAAAGTGGCACTTGAAAGTGAATAATAGGAATAAGAAATCCTGTAAGTCAGAGCTTTTATGTAAAAATTCTACTTCTAGACCAATCCCCCAAATCTGTTCCCAACAGGCTAGCTGAGGGATGGTGAGCAGCCCTTGTTCTCTGATAAAAGGATAACCACCTGCCTGACTCTTTAGTCACCTCAGAGCGGCTGGTGAACGGTCGCCTGACAGGATCACTTACAGGATGGCTAAGAGGCCAACTCTTGCTCCCACCCCCATCCCATGCCAAAGCTGAGGGCAGGAACTTGAGTTTGTTCTGGGGAGGTGGGATCTCACGTGCAGGTGCATGCCAGCTGGAGGCTGCTCGCATGCCAGTTGGTGCCTATGAGTCCAGGTACACGCTTGCTGTGATTCTGAACCTGCCTGCATCCCAACTGCCTTACGTGGCAAGCCCCCTGGAATACTGGTGATTAGGCCCATATTTAAAATGGTTTGTGACTGACAGGACAGGAAAATGATGTATTTGAAATAACAGCACAACTCTTCTTTACAGATTCAGTCGAACAAGTTGGGCATCTCTCTTTAGTCTAAAACAAACAAACATGACACGGGAATATGTTATTGAAAATGCCATATGTCTGAGTTGGAGAATAAAAGGTTGATTCAATAAGAATTTGTCAGTCAATGAGTGAGGCAATAGGGGCAAATGCTATGAGCAATAAAAATCCCTTCCCATTCTGCCTTCATTTGTTTTAGCAAATTTGTTTTTTTCTTGTAAGTTTAGTTTTCATCCTCCTGCATATGTGAATCTAAAAAGGAAGAAAATACAATTGATCTTTACCTTAAACATCTGAAGAAGACTTAAAAAAAAATCCTGTACTTTAACATTCTCCAAGTTGGAATTGCCCTAATTAGTTACATTTTTAAACTAAGATTTAGTAAGTTCCCAACCAGGTGCCAGGTGCTGTGCTACAAGTCAGGTAGATAAAGATGAGAGATAAAGACCCCCCTTGCCCTTGAGGAACAAATGGCTTACAGAGGAGAGAGACATATAACCAAATGATTCCAATCTACTTTAATACACGGGCCAGTGCAAGTTGTTAAGAACGTCTCTAATTGTGTCAGGGAGAGTATGAAAAGTTTCCAAAAGGAGTAGATAAGCATAGAAAAACAGAAAGGAGAGTGAAATGAAATGCAGGGAAGTGTGAAAGAAGAGATTTTCCCTTCCTGTTAAAGGTGTGAAAGTTTCATGCTTCAGTGCAAAAAAAAAAAAAAAAGTGAAGGAGCTGGAAAAATTGGGACCATATTTGAAGGGCCTGGCAAGTTTGTAAATCAACTTGAATTTTACCCTGAATACAGCCAGGAATTGATCACAGATTTTAATCATGGGAAAAACATAATCAGATTTGTTTTTTTGTCTTTTACTGAGATAACTCAGCATTTTTTTCCCAACATTTTAAAGGTTTTTTTTCCAATTACAGTTGACATTCAATGTTATTTTATATTAGTTTCAGGCATATAGCATAGTTGTTTAGACATTTATATAATTTATGAAGTTATCTCCCTAATTAATCTAGTGCCTACCTGGCACTATACATAGTTATTACAACATCATTGACTATATTCCCTATGTTGCATTTTATATCCCCATGATTATTCTGTAAATGCCAATTTGTACTTCTTAATCCCTTCCCCTTTTTCATCCTGCCCCCCCAACCCCACTCCTACCTGGTAACTGTCAGTTTGTTCTCTGTATCTGTGAATCTGTTCCTGGTTTTTTTATTTTTTATTTTATATTCCACATACAAATGAGATCATATGATATTTGTCTTTTTCTGTCTGACTTATTTCACTTAGCATAATACCCTCTTGGTCCATCCATGTTGTCACAAATAAGATTTCATTTTCTCTTTAAATGGCTGAGTAATATTCCATTGTATATATGTACCACATCATCATTATCTAATTGTCTATTGATGGACACTTAGGTTGCTTCCATATATTGGCTATTATATATAGTGCTGCAATGAACATATGAGTGTGTATATCTTTTCAAATTTATGTTTTGGATATCGTTGCATAAATACCCAGAAGTGGAATAGCTAGGTCATAAGGTAATTCTTTAATTAAAAAAAATTATTAAACATCAGGGTGACAGTGGTTAGAAAATTATATAGGTTTCAAGTGTACAAGTCTATAATACATCGTCTATATATTGCATTGTCTGTTCACCACCCAGAGTCACTTCTCGTTCTATCACCGTATATTTGACCCCCTAGGGATTTAGAAGCTAGAATGGAGAGGTATAGGGAGCAATTGTCTTGAGACATGAGGGGCAAGGAAGAGAGAGACACCAGCTCTACTAATCCCTGATAGCTTCTCCTGGAGTTGTGGCTTCTACAGTCAGGAAGTTTATTCTTATACTAACTATACTCTCTTTTGATCTCATTTAAGTCTTTTTTGGGTTCTCTGGGAAATTGGAAAACCATTACTCAGCATTCTCATAAAGATCTGTTGAATAACTGAAGACATTTATTGCATTTCTTTTTAACTTTCTCTTGTCTAGATTATACAATCTTGATTCTTTCAAAACCAGAGTATTTGATTGAGTTTGTTTTATTCTTTGTCTGTTTTGTGCTTACACACATCTGTTTTTCAAATGTCCAAGTCAAACTTGGGAATCACTGTCTCTCCTACTGGCTTGGAAAAGATTCTTCATTTTTTTGGAATGCCAGTCCATACACAGATTTGATGTTTTTAGTGAATGCCATTGATTGCTCACAGGGTATCTGTTCCTCTCTTCAGCACTCGCTGTCCCCCAAAACAACCCACGTGCCTCTAGTCATGCCCTCTACCCCTAAGCCTGCCCCAGGGGCTGTGTCATTGTCTAAAAGTAATCTCATCCCAATGGCTGCTGGTTGGTCAGGGTCCAAGAGCATGAGATGAAGTTTTCTGGGAGCAGCTGGGCAAGTTCTTCCCTGCTATTCCGAGAAATAGATGAAACAGGTCCTCAGTGTTCCCCATGAATGATACTTTATAGTCATGGAGGTATATCATAGACTATATCATAGATATGAAGTCTAGAACTAGCCAACTCACTTCAGCCTGAGGAAGAGGCTGGTTTATGGAGGTGAGAAGAACTGAGAGGATTACAGAAAAAAATGTATCCAGAGCTACTAGGATAATAGAACACTGAAACCTCACCCTTATTTCTGTGTTGCCATTTGGGTGAACCAATCAATTTCCTTAAGAGTTAGCTAGTTAGAGTTAGATTCCCTAATAGACAAATAAAAAAAAAACCACATTCTGGCATATTATATTCTATGAATACACTCTGATGTCAGATTTGCTGGTTTTTTTTGAGACCACATTGTAAGCCTCCTATTTCATCACCTTAGGTTGTTTACAAATATATTTTAATCCATCATGTACTCCGCACTCTGGCACCCACTGTAGAGAACACAAATGAGAAAAGCCATCGTATCTGCTCTGAGTTCATAATGTAGTTTGGAAGACAGAAAGTACACATATTACATGCTATGCTCTCTGCTAACACTGTAGGGCAGTTCACGGCTGTTCAGAGATGAGAGAGGCCAGTGCGGTGAGACTGACTTTGGGATGCGTGGTAGAACTCAGACAGGGGGGACACAGGGTGGCATTTTAATGAAGAGAGAAATAGGAACAAAGGCATGTTATGTTTTTGAGGCAGTTAGGAGGTGGACTTGTCTGGGGGCCATGGAAAATAAGGTTGAGGGTCCTGAAAGCTAGGCAGAGAAGTTAAGGTGCTGTATATGCAGAGAGTATACAGAGGCACAAAAGTCTTCCATATAATGGCCCATTGTTTTCTTTTGTTTCTCCAAATCCTCCATATCATGAATGACCTGAGAGCAGGAGCTGGGTCTTAATCGCCTCTGTATATATGTATCTATATATGCCATGCATGCTTCATGTCGTGTCAGCACTGAGTGTGGCTGGACTAACTTTGGGATCATGTTGCCTCTTAGTTTATCATTCCTGGCAAATAACTTCTCACCCACTGTAATATCATCATAGTAGCCCCTATTCTATCCTTTGTGTAACGGATTAATTATTTGCTGGTTTCAGAACAAGTGATACGACTTGGTAAGTTCGACTTACCTTGCAGAATCTGTTCTCTATCATTGTTTTCCTTACCCAATGCCCTGTGATCGACGTACTTAAAAGCAGATTTTTATGACAGTTCTCCATATTTTTTAAAATGCAGAAATTAAGATCAGTGATCTTAGTAAAAAAGCCTGGGATGTTTTATTTTAATTTTTTACAGTCAAGACAATATTCCTTTATGTCTAATTATTTATCTCTTAAAAATCAACTTTATAGGCACAAGTTAATTAAAATGATGGGTTAATGCTTTTAAGGGTCAAAGAACTGATGGCAACAACATTAAATAATAAAATCATTTGGCTTTTCTAACTTCTGTAGTAGAAAGTAAAACTGGATAAATAAAAATTCTATGACTATCAAAGATGGACTTATTAGGGTTATATTTGCAGATGACAAGCCTTGTCTTAATTTCTACAATCCTAAAACCTAAGCTGGAAAAAAATAGAGAATTTAGTTAAGGGGCCACCTTGACTAAAAAAGGTGCAGGGGATTATTAAGATTTGTAAAGTAAAGGGGATAAGAATGAAAGAATGATCTCTAAGTCATAATAAATCTATTTTTAAACAATAAGCAAAAGAAAACATGTTATTTCCTTTTAATCTTTGTGTCATTTATATTTGTTCAGAAAAGCAAATGTTTTCATAGATTATGAAAAAACAGCTTTTGAGGGGAGAAGGGGAAAGATTTTTAAGGTGATTTTTAATAGTTTTTATTCCCATTAGGCTAATGTCTAATTGAGTTTATAGGAAAGAATTGATAGGACTCCCCTTCCCACCCTGGAATTTAGGCACAAAGTTAAGGAAATGTCATTCTGAAACTGAAAGCAGTAAGAATTCCAATCAGTGTGAATGAGTAATATCTGTAGGCATAGCCTTTCCTGGGGAAACTTGGATGATGGGGTCACACTCCCCAGGAGTCCTCCAGAACTATCAAGTATTTGGAGATTTTAATCCATTTGGGAAGGGCAAAGTTATTAAACATTTGTGACACATTTACTATGTGCCAGACAATTTATATAACATGATCTAATTCAATGCTTACTTATCTTTTTACTTTGAGGCAATGTAACTTTTTCTAATTTATAGAGAGAAAACAGAGGTTAGAGAGAATATGAGAACAAGATGTACGTTGGACGCCACAGGTTCTGTAGAAAACACGTACAATGAAAAAACCCACCATACAAGTGCAGCCATCTTGGAAAGTTCACATTGAGTTTTCTTGGAAGACCAATATGCTCCACAATACTCCCCCATAGCGCCCTCGGCTAACATGTTGGAGACCTTGTCTCCAGTGTCTGAATCACTGGTGTACTTTTCCCTCTCTCAATAGGACCTTGAAGAAAATGACTCTGTCTTGGTCTCCATGGTCCCTAGCACCTCAAGACAATGATTCAAGTACAAGTACTTGAGAGGTGAAAGTACCACTGGAAGGTAAAGGAGAGAACTAAGCAGAAACAGGTACATTATCAGACCGGCTATCACTGTGGGTGACTGGAGCTTACTCAGGTGAGGGAAACTCAAAGATCTGATGTCCAACACACAAGTCAGAGCATTCTTCCCTCCCACTGCACACTGATGCAAGGTTGCTTTTGTGCGGCCAGAAATGCAGGTGCTGGCATTTGGAAGTGAGAGGACAGAACAAACTGTGCAGAGAAGAGGAAAGGGTGAGCGGAAAGGGCAGGGCCAATAGCATCTGCTACAAAATCCTTCACAGCTAGCATGGAACCTATTGCATTGTTGGGACACAATAAACATTTGCTGAGTGAGACTGTTATTCTGATTTATCAATCACTACTTTATGTGTCTGGCTAGAGTGAGTGAGTCCTCATAAACTTGATCAGTTTTAAGCCAATTGACAACATTGATTTTCTAGACATTTAAAGTTCAGGACCAAACCCTAAACAATTGTGATGTTACCCTTGAACTGTTTCAAACCAACAGTTGGTATTCTCCTGTAACACATATTTATCTCCATCACTATATATTTTCATTTCTATCCACATATCAGTACCCATCAATTACAAAAATTTGAACAAAAACATCGTTATACTTGCTGTACCCCCTGAGATACTATAAACTCTAGAAAACAGTTCCATTTCAGAAGCTCTGTAAGTAGCTGAGAAGGATTCAATGTGGCTTTAGTGACAGTAATAGCTTCAGATGCAAATACAGAAATAATTCACTCTTTAATGAACTAATTACAGTGAGCAATCTAAGGGGAAACAGGAATTCACCATATGAATTAAAAAGGCCACATCGAAGGTGAGGTGGTTGTTTTGTGTGTATGTGTGTGCGTGCGTGAGATTTTAGTTGTTATGTCACCTAACATTCTATGAGATAAATGAGGAAGGGGAAATCGGTTTAAATAACCTTGGCTGGGGAGAGAGATTCTACCTTGCTGCAGGCACAGGGACTAGGTGGTGTCACCATACGGTGGCCCCTTGAGGGACAGGGTAAAATCATGGGAGGACAATGGGATATGGAATTAGAAGTCTCAGGCTCAAACCCTGTTTTCAGTTACTAAATGGGTAATCCTGGACAAAAACACATGACCTTTTTGAGCTTCAATTTTTGTATTGATCCAGTAGGATACTAATGGTTACTTTCTTGCATGAATTTTGAGGATTCCTGCTAATACTGGCCTTTGTAACCTATGCAGTGCTATACAAATGTCATTGGTATTGGAGGAAATAAGACGGGATGTCATTTAGTATCTTCCAAATTCCAAAGAAAAACAAAAGTGCTTTCCTGATGTGGAGCCTTTAGCCTGGACCAGCCAGAGAGTCCATTCATCAGGATGAGCAGACAGGAAGGACTGTGACCTTGATGGTTACTGCAAGATCACGTCCAAGACCTTATGATGGCAGGAGCAGCTTTGCTTTGGCTTTCTCTCTTGCAACCGAGGCATTGATCAAGAGACTGCCAAAGTTTTGTGTAGTACAAGAAAACAGCTCTGCCCTTTTTCCTCCATAAAAAAGGTTGAAGGCAGAGATCTAAGTTCCTAGAAATGAGTTTCTAAGCAAGCAGCAGTGTCTTTCCTTCTGGAAGCCTGACTGGGAGCATTGATACCCAAGTTGACAACCTGTACAGAGAAGCCAGAGGAAGGGATCACTTTGTTCTTTTAATGAATCAGCTTTTATTACTGTCCCCAACATAACCACTGTCTCATCTTCTCTTGTTTCCATACGTGAAAATAACATGCAAACAGCCGGTTTGCTTTGCAACAGCAACTTTCACATTTGCTCCTTCTACAACACAAAAGACTTCCTCGCCTTGCTAGGTCTTGTCTTGTTCTCTGATGCTTTTGTTGGGGTTGTTCTCATGGCCGGGTTACGATTTCCTCGTTCCTAGGGTGAGGCCCTCTGCCATGGGGGTTCCTTCATCAGCCACAGAGCCTGGTGAGGTTTGGGTCACCCAGTTTGTTCTCCCTGAAGAGCTGATGGTTGAAGTGACATTCTGTTTGCAGCAAGTGACTTGCTGGTGACCGATTAAACAAAAGCAGCCTGGGAGACTACTAAGAGTGTTGCTGTTTCCACAGACTGTCTTTTCCTACACATAATCTTGCCTGTCCTGTTTAATTCTACCCTAAATCTTGGAAGGTAAGGGGCAGGCATTATCGTGATTCCTGTTTTACAAGACTCATCTTTCCAATGTTCCCTTGCCAGGAAACAGCAGAAACAGGATCAGAACCAGGCCTCTGGATTCCAAATGGTATGCTATTTCTACCACATCACAGTTCTACCCTGGGAAAGAAGAGGAATGTCCAAGAGTGGCCGAAATCCTCCATTTTTAGTGAGGATGAACGGTGAAATCTGTTAATTTTATCTTTCTTTGCCACAGTAATTCTTAACCCTGGTTGCACATTAAAATCATCTGGGGAGCTACTAAACAATACCTTTGTAGGGACTTCACCCCAATTCAATTAAATCCAAATCTCTCAGGGTGGGCCTAAGCAACTGTATTTTTCGAAACTCCCTGGGTGATTTTAAAGGGTGCCTAGGGTTAAGATTTGCTGCTTTAGAGGAATGATCAACAAAACACTGATTGCATTTTTCCACTTTTAAACCCCTTTGGGAATGTAGTAATGAAAAATCCTAATAGCAACTTTGCTGGCAGCCTCAGAAGATAGGCCGTGGCCTCGGTCCTTAGTAGGGATTCGGATTTATCTAGAGATTGACAGGAAGATGAGATGATAAAGAACCACTTTCACTGCCTGGATCTGTAACAGCAGAGCTGTCAATCCAGGAACTTTGTGAGATAAATAAATTACATTCTGATCCCTTCACACCTTTTAATTATGGTACCTTAATAGTTTTACTACTGATGACCAGAAAATTAACTCAGAGCGTGGATAGTGCTATCAA
The DNA here is from genome assembly GCF_001890085.2 of Hipposideros armiger. Lineage (NCBI taxonomy): Eukaryota > Metazoa > Chordata > Mammalia > Chiroptera > Hipposideridae > Hipposideros > Hipposideros armiger. The sequence goes on from NW_017731639.1 coordinate 1,009,475, forward strand.
CATGCAACCATTGATTTTCTTTATTAAAGGACTTGCGGTTGGTTTTTCCCCTGTTTTTTTTTCCAAATAATTATGAATAACTTTATTCATTTCAAGGTTAACTTTGTATAATTAGCTTTTGCATACATCTCATTTTGGGGCAGCGTTCTTAAGAGTTAAAGCTTCACAGGAGTAAGTATATATAACCAGAATGATTTTATATTTCTTTAAAAATTAACCTATTGCTGACAAATTTGTGCTGGGTATTTACATGAAAAAATCCCTTTGCAGTACTTTGTTTCACTTGTATGGAACTCTTTAAAATATGCATTAATTGGAACATTTACCTCTCCTGTGTTAATCTCTGGGTTAGGTTTTGGGGTCACGAATGGGCATGTGCTATGAATCTTCCCTCACGAGAAATATTATGATATAGATATCAAAAATTGGAGTGAAGAAGACAGAGAGACTTCAGGGAGAAACTGATTTTTCATTGAGTCTGTGTAAGCCACTTCTTAATAAAAAAATACTTTTTGTCTTAAATCTCCAAATCACCATATTCCTTGAGTTCTAAAGCACACGTTTTCCACATTTTATGTAAAAAATAGGAAGTTTATGAATCTTTTTTGTTCTTTTGAAAGCACTTATTAACAATGTATTCTGTAATTGGAAGAATTTTACTATAAAAAAAGGCATTACATTTGCTGAATTAGATTTCTGACGTTTATCAAATATCTAAACACCAAGTTAATAAGATCTTTTCCCATCTCCTTCACTTGATACTACAGCTCAGAATGCCTTTCCAAACCTTTGTACATCAATTTTTATGCCAATAAAATGGAGGATAAATAGCTGATATAGGTTACTCATAGTATTTTTGGAGAAAAGATATTGCCAACTAATCTGAATTAAAAAGAATGGTTTCATAGTCATTGTTGAGAACTAAATTTAAAAGTGACAGGTAGCCTGTAACTTTACATAACTATCTCAAAATGTCAGTTAGTACCCCGTGGTCTTGATGCATTGTAATCTAGTGGCCTGAAATAATTAAGGTACCTCTCTAAGCAATCTACTTTTTGACAGAGCATGGCTAGGGCACCGAGCAGAATAGAATCCAGTGAATTAGAGAATCGTTTTTCATTAGTTTTGATATTTTTCCCATTGTTACAAGTGCTTTGAATGTTAAGTCTTGGCCTGATCCGCATGCCATTATAATTTAGCCATTTTTCAGTTTTCCCCCTCATGACATATAAAAATGGAAAGATATGACATTTAAGTATATGTACTTCTCTGGTTTCAGAGCCAGACAGTTGGGATTGTTGGTTTACATTGTGCTAGATCATATTCAAAAAATGTTTGCTGAGAAAACTCTCTGAGCAATGTGCATACCCGGCTAATATACTTTTCAGCATTATGAACAGATTATATTATTAGAAAAATAGGAGAAGCCTCAGACAGAAGCCCTTTGTAAGACTCAGCAGTACACTCAGCCGACACTTTGTCTTGAAATGTCTTCGTGTATTGGTATCTTTTTAAGATACAACAATCTTTCAAATGATGTTGTTGTGCCCTGTGCACAAAAGCCATCACTTCAAAAGCCTCTGATTAATTTGAGCACAATCAAGGGCATATGAGATAGCTGCCATTTAGTGAGCCAAAGCAATCCAATGCCAACTGCAATGAACTTATCAAGCTGTCATCGAGTCCAGCTGTGAGAAAGACAACAATGATTACAAGCAATAGTTTCCTTCAGTGGTTTCATAATTTCAATTTTTTTTTGTAGTTGTTGCATTTCCAGATTTCCAATAGTTGTAGTCAGAATGCTTTAGTAGAGGAATGTTTTCCCCAGGGGTACCTATCAACAACTTAGTGTATTGGTTTTTTTTCCCCATCATTGATTCAAGTATAGAAGCTCATCAGGCAAGAAATATTGTGATTACAAGTCATATATAAATTATTTAAAGGGCTTCACCCAATCCAAACAGAGATGTAAGTGACTATTTTCCTCTTGGTGCCTTTTAACTCCTACTCAAAAAGCAAATTTCTGATTGATGGAATAGTTCTGAAGTTACTTCAAAAAGGCCATTCTTTTGGATGGGAGGAGGGTCTTACTATGAATACTTCAAATACTTCAACAATAACTCTTTCATGGCAACTTTACAGAGGAGAGAGAGAGAGCAAGACACCAAGATAACACCAAGCAGAGGAGTAAGGAAGCAGAGGGCGACAGCGATAGAAGGCGATGCAGGTAATTAAGGCCTATCCCCGAAGGAAGACCATCATGCATTTGTGGCTTCTGTGCTCACTTATTCCAGCTCTGGCAAAAGAAAGTAATCCCTGTTGAGTAATCTGTTACTGAAACACTCTTATTTAATAGCCAGCTTTTATTCTTGCCTTCCACTTGAAAAGTTTCGCTCTCTGTAGACAAAGTCACTATCTTGCTTGACTTCATATTTTGAATATCACCTATAAGAAACAAAATGCCAATCACCTCTAACTTGCCTCAGCTAATTCTTCCACTGCATTTTGAGTTGTTTTTTTCCCCTTAAACATTCTACCTTTTGCCTCACTATTTCTATAGAACATGTCAATTCTCTAATTAAACTAATAATCATAGAGTCACTCACTTTAGATAGAGTTTGGGAAAATATATCTTCTTCAATTATGTAGGAGAGTTAGGACTTCCCCTTTTATTTCCTAAACTTGAACCTGAAAACTTAGAACTTCTAAAGAGTTAGCAAGGTTATCCTCTGCAATTGCTCCTGGTAGATGCCTTAAATTTAAAAATGTATTTTAAAAATACTAATACCTTCACCTGAAATTCTCAAACATAGTCCTCATATGTTAAGCATTATGGTCAATACAGGAAGCTGGATCTCCTGACATATAGCATCAGTGGAAAAGTGAAAAATATTAAACCACCATTCTGAGCAATATGGAGAATGACTAATTTGATAAAGCTTTTATTTATACCTTAGTTAAGGGGCAATTCAACAAATACATTGAGTTTTGAAATTACAAAAAGTAGGGATTACCAATATTAATGACACTCAGTCTCTTCCTTTAAATAAATCCCTTCTCTTTCAAAGCTTACAAAAGAGCAAAAAAATCCCCCATTTTTGTAATCCAAGTTCAAATACTTCACACACACACACACACACACACAGAGCCCAATCAATTATGCAGTCTCCATTGCAAAGTTTGAGTATTTTAAAGTATCAAAAAAAGAAACAAGAGGTAATAAACTCACTATTAAGGCATTTAGCTTGGCAAGTGATTTATCTCTTTTCCTTTATCTGCTTAGGGTTTTTATTTCACTGTGTGAGCAAATTTCCACTGACATGTAATTTTTGGAGAACAGCCAGAGTGAGGGATGGGGGTGGGGGTGGGAGAAAGATCTCCTAAGATATCAAAGACTTGAAGATAAAAAAAAAAAAAGAAAGAAACTGATGGAGTGACATTTGTGGTTTCAAAAATAATACACCTTCTCTAGTTTCCTGTTCATTTATCAAAGAAAAGCTCTCTTGGTTTTCAGCTCTCATTATATAATGAGATGTATAGAATAATTCTGACCAAAATAATTTCCTGTATGAGATGTATAAAAATAATTCTGACCAAAAAATTCACTTCAGTGGTAGAAACATCACCTATCGTTGCCTCGTGCTTGCAAAGATGTTCCGGATGATACTACTAATGTGTAACCGAATATGAATAGAGACAAAAGAGATTTGCATGTCAGAGTAGCCTATGTAGAAACTGAAGTATCATACATTCATGAGTTACCACCATAATTCACTGGTGTGTGGGCCAAATCTTCTGTGCAATTTACACATAGTAGGCCAAGAGATGAATTTCATTAAATTGATTTTTTATTGCAGTCTCTGAAAGTTCTCTTTGTTTCAACATACTTCCGTTATTCCATTTAAGCTCTCTGCACAACAGCTGTATAGATATCTCTAATGTGGAAACCACTTTTTGGCAAACAGAATCAGGCTGCTGCAAACAGGTAAACTGGGCCACAAATTCGTTTATTCATTCACTTTATAAATATTTACTCAGCGTTCACTAGTACTAAGCACTCTGCTAGGTGCTGTGGTATTTTAAATAATTAAGACAGAGTTGTGTCTTCAAGGAATCTAATTATAGACAAAGGATTATCAGGTAGGATATAAAATGTGAGCTGTGACAAGATGCCAAAGAGAATTCAAAAGGAGAAGAGATTATTTCCTTCTAGTGGAATCTGGAGGGCTCTCAGGAACAAGTGGCATTTTAGCCAGGCCAGGAGGAGAAAGGGAATTCTTGGATATTAGAGAGTTGAGGTATGGTCAGTAAAGAAGGATATGCAGCATGGAATTGGTTCAAAGAACAGAAGGATGCCCAGGTTGGCCGGCATATGAGATGAGAGAAGGGAAGTTCTAGGAGACACCAGGGCTCTAAACATCCGATAGAGTGGATCTATCGGAACGTCCTCCGGGAATATTCTACATGATTAATAAAACTGCCAGTCTGAAGTCATGAAAAGATAACACTATAGCTACTTTTATTGTATTTTTATCTAAAGGTTTAAATACACACATCTTTGTAACTTAGGTTGAGTTGAATAAGGTATAAAATTCTACAGGAGGGAAGTGTCAAAAAAAAAAAAAGGCAATGATATAAAATACGTAAGGGAAAAACACCATCCACTGAACCACATGTGCTGACGCTGGCATCAAGAAAAAGCTAAACCAATAAAAAAACAAGGCCCTAGTCCCCTGTTCTCTATCTCTGGCACATAAGAAAGGAATATTGTTTTGTAGAACAACACCCCAAGGTCCCCATTAGAACATGAAAATATTTACAGCGGTGGTGCCTTTGCTAAGGGATTGTGTGTTTTCCTTGCAAATATTTAACTTCTGCTTTTGTGAGCAATGGCACATGGTGTAAAGAAAACAATATGATCAAAGCTGATGTTGAGAGGTAAGTGCATGTTGTCCCAAACTACTGTTTTTAGAACATTTCTAATTAAAGGTGCCTATTACCACCAATCATTGAGACCCAAGAAATATGAGTTTTTTTATACTTAATCTATTGTGAAAGTGTATTCTGAACTAACAATAGCCCAACTTACTGGAGTTCTTCTTAATTTAATAAGATTAAAATTTGTTTACCCCATTTGTCAAAAATTAAGCCAAGTTGTTCTAGGATATAAATCACTTGACTGGTGGAAGAGACTCTGCTCTCTCTATCTGGAAAGCACAGCCAAGGGCAGCGGCCCCCATTATGAGCTGTTCCCAGCCTTCTTCCCTCCATGCCTCACACTTCTGCTGAACAACTTCCAAGCAACACAGCTCTGGAAAGTCCCACATCTACAGGGCCCAGACTCCAACACCCGTAAAACCCATTTTAACAAATGTGCTAATTATAAAAAATAACTTGCTGAAGAATTGCATTCATCAATGGGTATTTTTTCACTATTACTATTAGCAGAGGCTGGGGCTCTTAAGGAAAAAAAAAAGAAAAAAAAGAAAAAAGAAAACAAACACTCAATATTACTCCAAATCCTGGTTTGTTGATAAAAATTCTAGGAACCATAGTTATTTCTAGATGGCATATATGATTCTCCAGGAAAAATTACAGTCTTAACAGGGTATCAGTGAGATTATAGTGTATCTTTTCTCAACAGTTAGGGAAGTGCACTGGTATAAAACTGCCTTCTCTTTGCCTGTATTCTTTTTCCCTTTCTAAGGCTGAAATATACTGAATAAGAAATGGGACTTCCATTGCTTCTGTGGAACTTCTAATCAACTTGTTTTATTTATTTATGCAGCATTAGTTATTGGAAGACGTTTTGGGTGGAATTAGATTTTGTGTGGAAGAAAATTGAAAATGGACAGGCCCATCATTTAGAGGTGATGGTATGGGTAGAGCTGGAAGGTAGTTTCCAGGAGGCAATGCTGCTGGGTGCGCAATTGATATAAGAAGGGATATTGTTGTAGGTGAAAACTAGAGGTACAGCCAGGTAGGGAGGTAACTGGGGTTGGAGAGGTGTGACAGCAGCTACCTCCATAAGCAAGTGAACTTCAGAGGCAGGTGGATGGTAATAAAGGGAAATTGTAGTAACAGGTATCCAAAACCTAACCATAGACTTGGAAGTTTAAAGGGCAAGACACCCATATCAGTCAGGGTTTAATCAGAGAAAAAGGGACTGGCTTATGTGACTGTGGCTAAGCAAGTCTGAAATCAGTAGGGCAGGCCATGAGGTAGGGAATTCCCAGGCCCAACCTGAAGTAGCAGCCCACTGGTAAAATTTCTCCTTGAGGGAAGTCTCAAGTCTACTTTTACGGCCTTTCAACTGATTGACCTGGCCCACTCAGATTATCCATGATAATCTCCCTTGCTTGCTTAAAATAGAGGACTATAGACTTTAATCACATCTACAAAACACTTTCTCAGTAATACCTAGATTAGTGTTTGAATGAATAACTGGGGACTATAGTCTAATCAAAACTGATCATCACAACTTACATCTGGAGACCCGAGAGAGGCCCAGTTCTGGAGGAATTGTGCAACTAAAGTCAATCAGGAAATAATGTAGGACTTTTAGCATGTCTGTTGAGTCAATGACAAGGTTATTGGAGCTAGAAAGTGAGGAAGATGATTTGGTAGAAGGAAAGTTCAAAACCAGATATCAGGACCAAAGAGAACAGCAACAGTCCACTACAAAGCCACTGGGCTACAGGAAGGTTTTACCCCTGAGTCTTCATTTCTAGGTGGGGTTTAAAAAGTGCAGTCTCTGTGGGCCAGGGGAGCTTTACGAGTAGAGCAGCAGTTTTGCACCAGGGACAATTTTGCATATCCCTTCCCGCACCATAAAAAAGGACATTTGGCAATGTCTGGAGACACTTTTGGTTATCCCAAATTGAGGCAGGTGGTACTATTGGCATTTAATAGGTAGAGAACAGGGATGCTGATGAAACTTCCTACAAGGCACATTATAGCCCCCCCCAATAAAGAATTATCCAGCCTCAAATGTCAATAGTGCCAAGATTGAGAAAGTGTAGAACAGAGTAATGAATATAAGTGGTATGTGCTTGATATTAAGTCTAAGTTCATTCCTAAATTTTACATAACTACTGATTATCTGCAGAGCTTGTGTGGAAGAAAGAAGAGCAGGAGGAAAGAAATCTGTGTTTTCTCTGGAGACAGCAAAGGCATAATGGAAGGTGCATGACTTTAGACCGAGAAAGTCCTAAGTTCAAAGTCAACTCTGACATGTACCTCCCATGTGCACCTTGGATAAGGTGCTTCACCTCTTGCAGCCTTAGCTTACTATTCTATAAAATGAGAGAAAAATACCTGCCTTATAGAGTTATTTAGAGTCTTAGTAGTATTACCAGATAAATGTGAGTTACCTTTACCCCAAGAAAACACTTGGGCAGCGACAAGAGAAATCCAGAGGGTAAGACCATAAATCAAGCAAAGCCACTACTAATGTGCAAAAGGGGTTAGATCTTAGAAATATTTCTTGGAATCTACAGAACTCATTGGCCCAGTGGCTACAGCAGGAAGGACAAGAGGAACCAAGGATGACTGTAATGAATGGATGGTGTTACCATGAACTGAGATATGAAATCCACAAAAAAGGACCCGGTTTGTGGAGGGAGATAATGAATTCAGTTTCAGATATGTTCATGTTTTGGGTGCTTGCTAGGACAGTGGGGTGGAGATACAAGATGGGGGGGTATTTATGGTTCACAAACCACTTTCACATATATTGATCCCTTTAAACTTTGATCCTTATAACAAACTAATGAAAGGCAGGCTTATTACTTATATTCTTTGGGTGAGGAAACTGAGGCTACGAGAGGCTAAGTGAATTATTCAAGACCATAAAGATTGTGGGGTTGACTTTTAACTTGACTCCACTTCTTCACTGTAAACAGTAAAGTACCAAGTGTGATAAGTGGCCAATGAGTGGAGAGATAAGGGTTAGTTTTTTTTGGTTTGTCTGTGATGGGTTTCACCTGCTCCTCAAAGGTTTTGGGTGTTTAAGAAAATTGCAGTATTCCAGTAAGGGCTCTGAGGATGGGCCAGTTGCATTGAGAAGTCAGGGCATACACTAGAGCAGCGGTTCTCAACCTGTGGGTCGCGACCCCTTTGGGGGTCAAACGACCCTTTCACAGGGGTCGCCTAAGACCATCGAGAGACAAAAAGATATTTACATTATGATTCATAACAGTAGCAAAATTACAGTTATAGAGTAGCAACGAAAATAATTGTATGGTTGGGGGTCACCACAACATGAGGAACTGTATTAAGGGGTCGCGGCATTAGGAAGGTTGAGAACCGCTGCACTAGGGTATGAATTGGTGAGGCCACTGTGAATGGAAATGTTTTATAGACCATTAACTACATAAACAAAGGGGCTGAGAGAAACTTGAAACAAAAATATTAACAGGCATTTCCATGTCAAAAAAATATTTGCAGTGAAGGTAAGTCATCTGTGAAATGATAATGCAAATCAATGGAAAGATATGAATGAACAAATTTTGATTTACCGGTAGCATTTTAGGAACACATTTACTGAGACACATTTTAACCTCAGAACATTGATGTTTTTTCATTCCAATAGCAATGGAAAGCATGCTGTTCTAAGGAAGAGCGCTGAAAAGGCGGGGTTTTCATGGGTTTGTTTTTCACCATTGTAATATTTCAGAAGACTTAATTTTGGCCGTGAGATACACATTCAAAAGTACACTAAAGAGACACATTTCACTTTTAATTTAGATTTTCTGAATTTGAATTTCTGACATTTTCTACTAAGCAACCCCCAGTTCTGTCTAGTTCTTGGGAGAATGACAGATAGCCTTTGGTATCCCAGGTGTGCAGTCAGACGACCTCTCCCTACTGGATAGAGCGACACTTCAAGATTTCAAGTCCCTCTTCAGAGAAGAGATGGACTATATTTCTAATAATCTTCCATATTCTTAGATCTTCCAATATTCAAGTTTATAGCATTTGGGGGTTCAAGTAGGTCATTTTCATTTTATTTGTGCATCATTGATTTCCTCTATGCTTTCGTATTATTGCCATAGGTGAATGTTGCATTTCTTTAAAAGTATTCTAATCCAATCCCTACTGCATCTCTGGTTATGCCTCTTTAATTTCTAACCTTAAATAGATGTGTTTCTCTTTTTCTTTTCTTATTTTTCCTAATCAGGCTCTTGAGGGGTTTCTCTGTTATAGTTTTTAAAGATTTAATTATACTTTCTACTCTTTTTGTTTTTCATTTCATTAGCACCTGTTTTTATCTTTATTAATTTTTCTTAGGTTCATTTGTTTTGTTACTTTTCTTGTTTCTAAATTTTTGTACTTTGTCTTAATTTCTTCCTCCCTTCTCATTCTACCTTCCTATCTTCCTACCTACCTTAGGGAAGGAATTCCCCTCACTCTTTCCCTTCTTTCTTCCTTCCATCCTTCCCTCTATTTTTCTTTTTTGGTCCTGCTTCTCTTCTAACAGTTTGCTAGTTCCCAAATGCTTCCAGTGGAAAAAACAGAGCCAAGTTTCCTTTTAGGTGTCATTTCTTCATAAACTGTCCTGTAATTCTATTTGATTATGACCAGAGAAACTCGCCTATGAATTCCCTACTTAAAAAAAACCATAAAAATCTATTAGGGTTTTCTTTTATCCAAACTATAGATTTTTATAATTATTTCATGTATACATATACAAACATACACATTTAGAAAAAAATGATTTTCTAATTGAGAGGTTCTGCATATGTCTATTAAAAGAAGTAGATTGATGTGCTTATTTTTTGTCTACTTGATCTTTTAATTCAGAAGATGGTATATTAAAAATGTCCATGAAATTGATGTTTTTATTAAGTTCTTCATTTCATTTTTTTTTCTTTATTGGCCAAATGTTTTAGTCTGTGCTGGTTTACAGCTAGTATATTTTCTTTATGAGTTTTGTCTTTTATCATTGCTTAATATATTGTATCTTTTCATAATGCTCTCCATCTTAAAGTGCACTATTCCCCATGCATCATTAGTATTTCCACCATGCTGTCCTTTATTTCATGTATACTATGAATTTTCTTTTCTTTATTTTCAAATTCTTTTATTGCTCTTTTAAATGTGTTCCCTGTAAGCAGCACAGAGCTGAATTTTCTTTCTTAACCCTCTCTAAAGCCTCTGCTTTTAATGGGAGATATTCCTTTATGCACATTTAGTGTAATAATTGAAATACTTGACTTTGTTCCTTCCATTGTCCTTTATGCTAGTACATTTTTTAGTTTCTTCAAGTTTTTCTTCTCCAATTTTTTCCATATTAAAAAATTTCTCGGGCTGGCCGAGTGGCGCAATGGTTAAGAACTGGCTTGGCACGCCAGAGGGCCCCGGTTCGGATCCCACATATGAGGGCCAGTGACACTGCCCTCTACAGCTAAGATGCTGAACAACGGCTCAACCTGGAGCTGGGCTGTCGTGAGTGAGTCGCCAGCGACAGCGTAGGCTGCAACCCCTGTGGCAGTGGATTGCCATGGGCTACCGTGTGTAGTCAGCATCCAGCGTGAGCGGCCAGCAGCCGCAGTGAGCGGCCATCCATAAGCCGGTAACTGATCTGCCTCGCCCGGGAAGAGCGCAATGATGGTGCCAACTTGGGCCAGTGAAGCAACGTCCTCCACAACTAGATTGAAGAACAAAAACGACAGCAACTTATCTGTTCCCCTTCCCTCAATTCCCCAGTGCTGTTCCCATCCCCCCAGTTCCCCAATTAAAAAAATCTTAAAAAAAAATTCTTTAATTTTATTTCCTAAAGTTTGTGTTCCCTTTCCCAACATTTATTCAGACTTGTATTTATCCACTATTATTTGAAAACATGCCTCCCAAACTCTATAAAATTTGTAGAATACTTTCCTTTCCTACCTTTCTTCCCTTCCTTGCCTGCCTCTCCTCCAGGGAGACATTCAAAATCATTGACTCCTACCCCCAAATTCTAGGTTTTATTGAAATGTTTTTCATATTTCTTTCTTACATTGATCCCCTTTGCCATTTCTGGAACACTGCCTACTGGAATTTTGGTATCACAGTTATCACTTCCTGTCCTCAACTTCCTCCTCATGTTTTCATTTGTGTACGTTAGATCTGAGTTTAAGATAAAAACACTTTGAAGTACACTAACATATTTCAATGCTGCCGTTCTCTTCTTCAATCAACTTATGGATTTTTAAGTCAATAAATTTACATGTGTTTTGTTGTCATTGTCAGTTTGTTTTGTTGTTTTTGGTACTGTGCTTGATTCTTAATTGCCAATTATGATACCCAAGTGTCCACAATCCCAGCATCTGCTGGATACAGGAAAGGCAGAGAAATCGGCATTCAGAGTGGAGAGAAAGTAAAATGTTAAGTTCTAGTCACTATCTCCCAGAGTCCTCTCTGTGTGATGCTTTGAAAACATACCGTATTTGCCGGCGTATAAGACGACTTGGTGTATAAGACGACCCCCTAACATTTCCACTCAAAATACAGAGTTTGTTATATGGTTGGCTGTGTACGATTTTGCGAGTGTGGTAAAATCGCATAACAGAAAAATCGCATAACAGCCGAGCATACACCCAGCAGCGCTGCTGATGCCTGAACGGTATGTGGAATGAAGTGGGCGGGCATCGGGAGGCCACTATGGCACGGGGCAAGCACTATGGGCAGTCTATCTGAAGTGTACCTGGCGTATAAGACGACCCCCCACTTGGAGGCATATTTTTCAGGGCCAAAAAGTCGTCTTATACGCCGGCAAATACGGTATACAAAAGTGATGTTTCAAAAAGACTTTTTTGTTGGGGTTGATGTCTGTGAATATAAATTACCAGCACAACTAATTTTTACCACATAAGTGCTGAAGTAGCATCAGGCAGATATAAATTCTAAGTTAAAATTTTCCTAGAGTTAAAGCAGTAATTGAAAAAATAAGATAATATTTTATTCATGTTACTCTCTCATCCTTAGAACAATGATCTGAAATTTGTTATAAATATTCTAAGATATTGGAAAAAACAAAGTTAGTGTTTTCTACAGTTTTTATGATACCCCAAAGCTTAATAAAATTCACTAGCTTAATGGAGGATTTTTCAGGTTGCTTTAATTTAGCCAAATTGTTTGGTTCGATTTGTATTATTTTGACCTAGGCCTCTTAGATCCTAGGGGCTAGAATGAATAGAAACAAAGCAAAACAAAACAAAAAATATGTTCACTCCAGTGGGACACATTATTTTTAAGGAAAGAGAAATCAACCATCATCCAAAGGCAATATTTGTCCGAAACATTAAACATTCATGTCTAACCATCCTAAATCTAGTTTTCTGAGGACCTACTAGAAATTCACAATCCAGAATTTACAATGAAACCACAGCACTCCACAGGCTTACTTAGCTCATAATTCATTTTTCTTGACTTTGAAAGTGCTTTCAGAACTCTTGCATAACTTTATTCCAAAAGAACTTTCGGCCAAAATGTTGGAACCAGTGTATGTACAAAGATAAAGCCTTAATTATCACTTCTGTGGGGCATAATTGAGAAGAACTATATGACGAATTTTTAAATGTTATCTGAAACAGGTATATATAACAAATGTAACAGTAAATGTGTGTGAAATGTCCACAACATAAATAAGAATAATTAGAAAGAAAGGTTTTCAACTCTTAGGGTAGAAAAATAGCCTGTCAAGCGATTCTTTAAATTTTGAAGGCTGTTATCTCTAAAATATTCTGTAGTGCATATTCATATAGTTATAGGAAGGACATTTGGTTTGGCAGAAAACTCACTTGAGTCAAAATAATTCAACCCACTCCAAATTCTGAACTGTTTGCTGCATATCCCCAGATGGTGCTTCTGCCAGCCTCCCAAATCCAAACTTGGACACATTTGCTTCTATCCTTTTTCCTTACAAGTCATTCTTCCTCTAGCAGTCTCTCTCTATATTGATATTTCTCTCCAGCCACTCAAGCTGGACAAGTTGGAAACACATTTCATCTTTCTGTATTCCTTCATTTCATTCACACAGGGATCATCTGCTGGTCCCTGAGAATCCTAGGTTCCTGGCTTTGCATATACTGTTCTTTAAAAAAAAATTTTTTTTATTGGGGAACAGGGTGTTTTTCCAGGACCCATAAGCTCCAAGTCAAGTAGTTGTTTCAATCTAGTTCTGGAGGGTGCAGCTCAGTGGCCCATGCAGGGATTGAACCAGCAAACTTGGTGTTATGAGCACTGCGCTCTAACCAACTGAGCCAACCGGTTGCCCCACATATACTGTTCTTTAACCCAAGACTTCTCCAAGCAAAATTTACTTGAAGAAGTACTGCTCCCTCTTCTAGGTTTACTTTGGATGCACTGTCCCTAAGTATAGTAGGGGAGCAAAATTTGCCACCCCAAAATGTATCTCTTTGGCATGACAATTATTGGGTTGTCGGAAAAGTCCTGACGTTATTTTCTGTTTTTCATTGCAAAAATGCCTCATGACTTTTCTGACAACCCAATATTTCTGGCTGATTATTTTTAAGAAACAGGAAGTTTTTATTTTTACCTCCCCTTAACTGCCTCAAAGAATTTAGATAGTACCAGGAAGGGAGTTATTGTCAAAGATAATTTCTTTTTATATCAGAAAGACTTCTCTGCATGACATGACATGGCAAAAACATTTGCTTTCCAAACATTTGCTCTTCCCATTACCCTACTCCCTTCTCCTTAGCCCAGGATAACATTTAAACCTCAATTACCTGACTCTCTGGGAGCCTAAGATCTTTGGGGTTTCTGTAAATGAAATGAAATTTGTTTTTCTCCTGTTAATCTGTTTTATGTTAATTTGATTTTTAGAACAGCCAGCGAGTATAGAAGGGTAGAAGGAACTTTTACTTCCACAGTATTTTTGAGTTTCCTAGTAGATTTAATAATTCTGTTTCCTATGTTTTCATAGATCTTTGTTTACATATTATATCACTTCCTATGTACTGTTCATTTTAAATGTGCTTATCTGTCCCTTATGGGTCATAAGCTGTAGAGTCCACGACTTGGGTCTCAATGATGTTTTGATTCCCAGTGTCTAAGCGCAGGGCCTTATATGAATAATATAATAATTAACAAAACATTTGTAGATGCTAAACCTATTACAGCACAAACATATGTTTTTTTCTGAAATCCAGGATCTGTGAGTGGGACATCTAATAATTTGGGATTTTTAAAACACAGGGGAAAGGAGACTTAGATTTGTTCATTATTCACTAAATGCCGGTTGTACCAGAGACCTGCGTTTTTGTTTCCTCTGCACCAATCTCACATAGCTGTCATTGTTATTCCCACTTCATAATCACAGATACTGAGGTTCAGAGGTTAAGTAACTTGCCAAAGACACATGACTAATAAGCAAAGTGATTTTGAACTCGCTGCTGTTTGACTTTAAAGAGCAATGTTTTTCTACCACACACTGGAACCATGGATACTGTGCTAGTTTCCTCGTATATGAATTAGCCTCCCTTTTGGTTTTCCCCAGGAGGGGTAACGGAGTCCCCATGATTTATTTACCTTTTCTTGATACTCCCTTTGTAGTAGTTTCCTGTTGCTGCTATAATAAATTACCGCAAATTTAGTGGCTTAAAACAACACAGGTTTACTCTCCTACAGTTCTGGAGATAAGAAGTCCAAAATTAATTTTAAGGAGCTACAATCAGATGTCAGTAAAGTGGATTCCTTCTGTGGAGGCTCCAGGACCATTCTGTTTCTTGCCTCGTCTAGCATCTAGAGGGTCATGGCCACATCACTCTAGTCACTGCTCTGTGATCGCATAGCTTTCTGCTGCCTTGAACTTTTTTTCCCCCTTCTTAGAAGAATCCTAGTGATTACACTGGGCCCACCTAGAGAATCCAGGAAAATCTCCCTATTTCAAGGTTCTTAATTAATCACATCTGCAAAGTCCCTTTTCACCATATAAGGTCACATTTATAGGTTCCAGGGATTAGAATATGGATACCTTTGGGGGTCATTAATCAACCTACCACACCTTATACTTGAAATATGCAATAGGAAAATAAAACGTTTCTTCAGTGTAGCAGCACAGGAAGCTAATTGGTCAATAATGGGGTTGAACCAGGGAGTTCCCACTCTGTAGGTAACATGGTGTAACACACAACTGTACTAACTGGCCACAGACAAACACTTTTTTAAGCAGACACCTGAACCTGGATAATTGTGAAATCTATACCTAAGTACTACTGACTCTATAAAAATTAAATATCAACTTGACACTACTCATAATGTATAAGTGATCCAAAAGTTCCGCAGCCATTATGCTTTAGAAAATAAAATGTAAGTTATTTAATCTACATTGCTAGGTACTGGGGCCTTTTGAATTTAAATAAATGTCCTATGGTCGAAATCGCCTACATAAATGCTCACCTTTCCTCTAAGTACATGTATTGTGTTTCTAACTTTGTCTCCTACCCATCTGAATGGTAAAATGGTTCTCTTTAACGTCTTTGTTAGCTTCTTCAAGTGAACTAATCTTTGGAGCCACTCAAGTGATAGACTGGCAGTTAAAAGATTCAAATGTCAAGATGTTTTTATCAGTCACATTAACAGTAACTTTCAGATTCAATAGTTCTCTGGTTTATGTCAAATCTTTGGCATGGATTTTTCTTTTCCTTCATAAAATAGAAATTGCCTACACGCTAATGCAAACTACCTTATCCAATTGTTCACCCATCTCATCTAGAATATCCTTCACCTGTTAGCGAGAAAAGGTGATGAGACACAGCATCCTGTTGCTGATGAACGTCCATTAGCCTTGAGAAGCAAATAGACCCCCTCGTGTGCATCCAGTATGTGACTGTAATAGAATTCCATTTTGAGGTTTCTGGAAAAAGAGGTATTTCAGAGCCAATGTATGTGTGTTTTCGAATTTCATACCAATATACATTTAGCTTCTGAGCTGCTCACTTACTTGCTGGCATGTATCCCATTTTCACATGCGATGTATTTATGAATAGAAGGGAATATGGAGACAGGCATCTAGCTATTTAGGAAGATAAATTTATATTTTTTGAGAATGTGTTTTCCTGTCAATGGGGGACCAAATATACACGTAGACATCTCAAACCTCCAGTGAGCTTTACTTTCAAAGACAGAGTATAGAAAGTAATATTCTTCTCCAAGTCTCCCAATCTGAATGCTTCTATTATTATTATTATTTTTTTTACTATTAGAATACTGCCCTGCTCCATTATCAGTAATATAATGATCTATCTAAAATGCCATCTGTCATCAAATTATTTGGCAGCACAAACCTCTTTGAGACCCATTATTTAGCGACAGCAGTATGTACTTAAATAAACTTCATTATCTATATGTTCAAATCCATGAACATCTGTGAATGAAGAGATATAGCATATTGATTTTGCGATTGGCCCTTCACTGCAATGCAGGTGGCATTACATCAGCTTACAATTTCAATGTCTTACTGCAGTTTAGAAATAAGAAAAATCGTTATCTGGAAACCTCTCAAAGTAACAGAAATGTAATCAATTTTTTATCTGTGGTCAGGCACTAGAAGTCAGTGGTGGATTTTCTGTCCTCAATGCTTTCGTCTTCTTGTTAAAATATTTAGGGAGCTCCCATGGGAAATACTACACCTGGATTGAACCTGTTTACATTTGGAAGTGAAAAATCTGTATTGTACACAGAATGTGATATATAGCTGATGTGTTACAGAATTGCACACTTGAAGCCTATGTAACTTTCCTAACCGTTGTCACCCAGTAAATTTAAATTTTTAAAAAAATGTGCAAAAAAAATAATTCTGTTCTTTGTATCCTGTTAGCCACAAGCACATTCTCATCTCATAGTCATGTCCCCTGAGGGATTATGGTATATAGGCCTCCTCTAGTCTCTGAACACCCTTCTACTGCATGAGTGAAGCCATAGAAACTTACTTTTCAACCTTGCTTAGTATTTGAATTCAGAATGCATTTTACCTCATGTAACTTTAACTCCCATTCAGTTTGGGACATACTAATTTGACATCAAGCAGTATCCCCAATAATGTTCTTTTAATGATTATGAAAGGAAAGCAAGTCTACACTGGTAAACGTATAGAGTCTTCCCAGGATTGATGATACGTCTTAGGTAAGTGACTTTTACATTTCAGAAATTATTTCTTTTTAATTTTGTTACGCATTCATCTACATTTATTTAGGTTATGCTATTGTTTAAACATAGTCAAAATGATATAAAGATGAAGGAGTGTCTTTCTCAGCTGTTGAGTTTACAATTTATCTAGAAAGGAGAAAGACACATGCTTACAAATAACTATAATGCAGAGGGAACACACACACACACACACACACACACACACACACACACACACACACACACACACACACAAAGCCATGGCAGAATTCTAAACAAAGAACTGTCAATTTTCTGGGATAAATTCAGAGTAAGAAAGGAAATCAGAGAAGGCTTCGGGAAGGAGGGGCATTGGTTGATGAAATAAGGAATCATCATTGTATAAGTAAATAATCATTGATTGAGTACTATGCTGTCTGTTTGGTAGTGGTGGACAAGAGAGAGAATCTAGCGGGGGAGAAAGACCTTGAATAAGACTTTGCACAAAAATTAATGAATGACAAATACAATAAGCCTATAAGGAAGCACAGGGTTTGATGGGCACATGGAACCAACCAGAGGCCCTAATTTAGGGATTCTCTGAGTTTGTGGTATTTAAGTTGGGTGTAGAGATTGGTAGTGGAGTGGGGAAGGAAAGCATAGGTAGAATTAAGATCCAGTTTGTCCCATGACACACGTAGACAATGACTGCCATGATCACCACAAACACAGCTCTCCTTTGTGTCACTGAACCCTGGGATTCACAACGAGGCATAAGAATTCATAGGTCTGGAAAGCTGGGCTGACAAGAGGAAAGTGGAATAAGGATAACTCACCAGTTACCAGCTATAGGGCAGGCATTAATATCAGGTTCTTGATATGCATTCCCTCATTTAATGTACAATGTCTTATTTTACAGATGATGGATATAAGGATTTAAAAAGCTGAATGATTTGCCTAAAATAATATTGCAGGTATAAATGGTTCCACTGGAAAAATCAGAGGATACTAGGCTAGGTTATAGGAGAGAATCTGGATGTGGGTGGAGTCACCCTTATTTTACTGAAAAAGTGATGTATAATTAGGCTATTTTTCTAAAGATGAAAAGCTGGAGAGACATAGTGTCAGAATTACAAATTTTATTTGGATAATTTTATGTCAGCATAAATGTCATTGATGAAAATTGGACAAAAGAACCCAGGTGTGACAAAATGTTTAAAAATGGAAACGTCTGCCTCTGTAGTATTTCAATCCCATAAAATTCCATAGCAGAGCTTCCCCAAGGGTCTTCTTTGAATGAATTACATATACACAATGAGATATTTATCCTCTCAGCCGTTAGAGTGGAGGCAGCTAGATGGATATTCACACACACACACACACACACACACACGCGCGCACACACACACACACACACACACACACACACACACACACAGTGTGTTTGTCAGGATCAACTGATCAATGAGAACACAGAACCTCAGACCAAGAGTCAGTCTGAGGATCAGGAAAATATTCCCCGAGGACATGACCTTTCAATGATGGCAGCAGAATTAGAGAAAAGCACATATTTTTTAAGGGGTGCGAAAAGTTTTTCAGAGGCCTTGTCACAGGCCCCTCTGGATATAGCCTGACTTTCATCTTTGACTTCTGTTACCCTAAAGTGCAGGTAAAGTGTCCTTAATTTGTGGCAACCATACTCAGCCCTCTCCATGTAGCTGCCTTTCCTATGTTTGAATCTCTCAGGAATTGCCTTTCCCTCAGTATCTGCACTTCAAAACTTTGTTTACTTTGTAAGTTCCAGATCCAACATCACTTCCTCCATGAAATCTTATGTAATTTGAAATGATGTCTCCCTTTCTCTGTTCATTATGTATATGCCTCAACTTTAATGACCCACATGCCTCTATTTGTATATTTATCACATTTCCCCCTTTTATTTATTATTTTCATGTCTATTCACTCCCCACCCCCTATAGTGCTCAATAGAGCAGATCTTATATTTTTATCCATCTACACCAAAGCTTGCAACCAGTTGGAGTTGCATTGCAGCAGTAATTTCTTTTGGCTCTATTATAACTTTTGTATTCTTTGATATTGCTTCTATATAAAAATCCAGATTTCCAGTTTTTCTGGGGGAAAAAAGTCTCAGCCATCAGCTGGAGTAGGGGTCTGCCTTCTGCCCAACCACTCCTTATTGTCTATTAGTTTATATTACTAGCCTGGATCTTGGGGATATTTAAGCTTGGGGCACTGGCTATGAAATTCTTACTGAGTTTAACAAAGTTATTGAATTACTTAATTCAGGACTGACTGGTTAGTTCACCAGAAGTAAAATTTGTCAAATATCACTTTGAAGTCATTATCTCAGGTAAATGTGGTGCCTTTAACTACAAGGAGAGAGGCACGTAGGCTTAAATCTAATGGAACCTCTTTGTCCTTAGCCTAATCCTCAATTTCCAATATAAAGAAATATGCATGTAAATATACGTGAGGAAGGAACAGAGGCTGGATGAATTCTTAACCGAATTAGCATAGCTTGTTTTGTTTCTAACTTTTTGGATGTGTGTAGTAAACAGCGGGGAGTTGGATTCTGCCTGATGGAGATTGTGTTGTAGACAATATGGTCTATCTAGTAGGGTTGCCATGGCTTTACATAGCTAGCATTAAGAGTTAGAATCTCTTATAAATGGTTTTAGTGGTGAAAACCTGACAGTGTGGAAATCATCCTAACACATATTTTAACGATAAGGATACATCATCCTTAATTCCTTGGTGCTCTCATGTTATAAAAAGGATCTCTAGTCTAATGATAAGCTCATCCAAACAATTGAAATTTAACACCATCCATTGGTAGATGAGAAAAAAATTAAAAATAAAACCTTTTTTACGGAGCAAAATTCTAGAAGGGATTAAAACATTTTCTGACATTACTGTGTACTAAGCACGTTTTCCTCTGTTAAAAAAATAATCTAAGGTGGGCCGGCCAAGTGGCGCGATGGTTAAGAACTGGCTTGGGACGCCAGAGGGCCCCGGTTCGGATCCCACATATGAGGGCCAGTGAGACTGCCCTCTTCAGCTAGGATGCTGAACAACAGCTCAACCTGGAGCTGGGCTGCTGTGAGTCACCGGCGACGGCGTAGGCTGCAGCCCCTGTGGCAGAGCGCCAGCAGCCACAGTGAGCGGCCGTCCAGAAGCCGGCTGCCTCGCCCGGGAAGTGCGCAATGATGGTGCCAACTTGGGCCAGTGAAGCAACGTCCTCCACAACTAGACTGAAGAACAAAATGACAGCAATTTGTCTGTTCCCCTTCCCCCAATTCCCCAGCACTGTTCCCTTCCCCCCAATACCCCAATAAAAATCTTAAAAGAAAATAATCTAAGGCATATTAAATTTTTAAGAGTTTGAGCAAAACCTGATTCAAATAGGGTAGCACAAAACTTGAAGTTAGGTGCATTCCACTGACAGGAAGTAGAGGAAAGACCTTATAGAGAAAACGCATAAGTAAAGAAAGGAAATTACGATTGGCTATAGCTTAAGCGTTTGCCATATTTGGAAAAGCCTAATTGGCTGTTTGTGACTGGTCATCCTTAGGTTTTTCTTAACCATTTGGTATTTGCAGGCTTAGGTTTTCGTTTGGCTTATGTAGGCTGCTTGGATATTAGACCACCTCACTCTAATGACCTCCTTGTTTAATTAGTTTAACACCTCCCTGTATAAAATGGAATTTAATGCTTATAATTTTTTGAATCTTTGGGAATCTTGGTGTTTATTAAAAATAGAACTGACCGAGTAGCTCAGTTGGTTAAGAGCTCACTCATGAGTACAAACTCTGAGCAACAGCGGTTCGATTCCCAGCCCAAACTGAGCTACCACTGAGCTGCCTGGATGGCTCAGCTAACAAAACAACAACAACAACAACAAAATAAAACTATTAAGAATCAAAATGATAAAAATAGGTAGCTAACAAAGGTATAAACAGATAATTGAATTTGAGAGATAAAAAATATCAAACAGTGTGAGTACCTCACTGACAATGCAGAGACCAAGGGAAAAATGCATCAAGGTAGTATCTCAAAAAATGTCCAAGGTTAAAACACTTATGAGTTTTTGATCATAGAAAATTTGAAATTTACTTTAAAACTCAAATCTAGTTATTAAAAAATATACCATTTTAACTTCTGATATAAGGATGCAATATTTTCCTCTTCTCAGACTGTATTCTATACTTTGGCTCCGAAAACTATGATTATATTAAGTATTTTTTTTACAATCTTTGACACGAGGTTTTATGGGCTAGAGGGGATTCCAGTGAGTGCAAAGTTATGGCAAAATCTTTGTGTCCTGTGAGGTTACATAATTCTCTCCATAACGTCCTAGCTGCAGACATTTATATAACTTGTCCAGCACTGTCTCAGAGTTCATCTGGAAGAAACACGATGGGCATAATAGTACCCATTATAGCCACTATTCTTCTCAATTGTAAAGCCACAGTGAAATCGTGGGGATGAAGCTGTGCCTTGATTGGCTGTTAAATTGCGATCAATAAAAAGTATTTGTGCCATAACTTTACAACCAGGCAAGAACTGGCCATCCCAGTGGTAAGTCAGCATGTACCTACCATCAAAACTAAAGTGTCTCACTTGGATAAGTGAACTGAATTTTCTTTAGGACAACAGGGTACAATATAAGTTACATTAAAAACAAAAAGCATTTTTCTGCTACCTGGTTAAAAATAAATAACATATGAACAAGGACAAAGTTCAAAGAAGAATGGTGACTTGTCTCTAAATTTGAGCTGAGTTGCATGAAATTATAAAGGAAAAGCAACTCTCTTCTTCCTTTTTAATCTAATAGTAGGTGAAAATGATAAAGGGCCAGATAGTAATGTTTTAGGCTTTATGGGTAATATATGGTCACTGTTGCATATTCTCTCTCTCTCTCTCTCTCTCTCTCTCTCTCTCTCTCTCTCTTTTTCTCTCTTTTCCACCAACAATCCTTTAAAAATATAAAAAGGAGGTATAGAAAAACAGGCCATGGGCCAGCCTCATGGCTGTAGTTTGCAGACCTTTGATTTTTTTGAAAGCTTATAGTTGTAAATTTGAATGAAAGTCTCTTTGATCTCCTGTATACCTCCTGCCCCCATCCACCTGTAGCAATGGTCAGGAGGGTATCACTAGTTTTTAGAGCGATGCTTAAAAACAGTTGCCAGGGCTATCTCTGCGAAGCATGGCTGAAAATTAAATATAGGCAATATTACTTCCCCTATTGTGCCTATCTGCAGACTTTCTCAGCTTTGCAGAACCTGTTACTGTTTATCTGTCTTTCAGTCTTGTAAAGGACCATAGAGAAAACAAAAAGATAGAAAAACAGGTCTCGTCCCAAAAGCCCACAAAAAAACTGAGGACACCTACTTCCAGACACTCACATGCACAATCCTTGATCGCTCCCAATGACTGAATGCCAAGACAGCCTTTCTACTGTGATAATCACCTTGTGGTCCAAAGAGCACTAGTGGAAGCTCTATTTCATTGTAACCTTAAACTATTGGGTTGTTGGGAAAGTCATGATGTATTTTGTCTATGGTTTTCAAAGGTCATTTATTTATATAAACAACAAAGATCAATCAATGATATATTGCCCATTTTGTTCGATAACCTTTTGCCATCTTTCAGTGATCTTCATAATTCCTCATTCATAGAAGGTCCTGTCTTTATTGGTGAAAAACTGAACAAGATGCTGATTTACAGCCTCATCTGAATTGAACGTTATACTGCACAAGGAGTTTTGAAGAGAGCGAAACATTTGGAATTCTGATGGCGCAAGGTCAGGCGAATATGGTGGGTGTGGCAACACATCCCATCCAAGCTCCAATCATTTTTGACAGGTCATCAAACTTGTGTGTGGTCTCGTGTTGTTGCGATGGAACACAACTCCTTTACAGTTAACAAGCTCTGGACGTTTCTGGATGATGGATTTGTTCAAACTGTCCAGTTGCTGACAATACACATTCTAATTGTTTGGTTCCTTGGTAGGAGCTTGAAAAACACGACACCTTTAAAATCCCACCACACTGAGAACATAACTTTCCTCTGATGAATGTCTGCTTTCGATGTTGTTTGAGGCGAGTCATCACGTCAGCACCAAGATGGTTTGTGCACCACATTGTTGTAAACACTCCACTTCTCATCACCAGTTATCAGTTGCTTCAAAAAAGGATCGTTTTCCTCACGTTTAATGAGCATATTGCAGATGTTCATATGCGCTGTCATATGAATTCTGTGAGTTCATGCGGAATCCAAATATCGAGCTTGCTTACATATCCCAGCTTCTTCAGGTGGTAATGAATGTGTGAATAATGGATGTTCAATGTTTCTGCAATCTCTTGTGTCATGTAAAGTGGGTTTGACTCCATCAATTCCTTTATTTGGTCGTCATCAACCTCGGTGGGCCTCCCTGACCTAGGAGTGTCGTTGAGATCAAAACCACCAGCACAGAATTTTGTGAACCATTGTTGACACTGACGTTCTTGTACAGCATTGTCACCATAAACTTGATGAAACTTTTTACAAGCTTGATGCACGTTCTTCCCTTTATGGAATTAAAACAGTAAAATATGGCAAAAATGTGTAGTGTGGTCTTCCATCTTCAACTTGTAAAATCTCCAAAACTCAACCAAATCACTCAATTTTTTTAGAATGAAGCTAGCACTGTCAGTTGTCAAATGACATAGCAATAACATAGATGCGAATGACTCTAGTACTTCCAAAAATGAACTAGTGCCATCTGTTGCAAACATGCATCATGCCTTTTCCGACAACCCAATATTTCTTCTATGCTCTCAGCTACTTCCCAACTTGGGATGGATTTCTTGCTGTTATTTTCTCTTTGGCAGCAATAATATTGCAAGGGGCATCTTTTCAATGAGTTGCTACATTTGGGAAATGCCATCTTGCATTTAACATTTAAGGAACACACTCACATTTTATTCATGACGATAAGAGCAATACTACATAACATCTATTGAGTAGCTACTATATAGGTACTGTTCTAAGTGCTTTATGTAAATAATTCATTTGATCCACACAATAACCCTAAAAGGTAGGTACTACTATTATTTCCTTTTTACAGAGAAAAAAAGAGAGAAGCAAGGAATTAAACACAGTCATCTTAATGGTTCCCTCTCTGCCAGTGTGTAAGTAAGTTATTCTAAGTTCAAAGAAATTTCTTATTTCTCCTAAGCCCAAAGGATACTCCAGTTGGACTCGTGATGTTAGTATGACTGTTTCCAAAATGGTTTGGGCCATAACTTTTCAATGGGTGATCATGGTACAGTCTACATAGAATATACAGTCAACCTGTGTATGGTCCTGAGGTTGCAAACAGGTGGCTCCCATCTGAATCCAGTCCACACTGATGCTACTGTCATTGTTTTTATTAACTCAGCTGTTAACACTGAAAATATGTGTCTTTCACAGCAAAACCTTAATTTCTGGCTTTTCTGAAAGCACCCAAAAATCTGTCAATCCTGGGCTTGCATTCTACAATAGCAGAGCAAGTATTGACTCCATCAGATCCCTTTATCCTGGGCAAGGGCTCTCAAGCTTGCCTGGCTCCACAGACAACTCCACTCACTGCCATTGTCTGCCTAGCTCCTAAGAGCTTTTGAATTTGCAACTTCTAGTAGACATACTGCTTCTGACTTATTCACCCAAATAGAGCATGTCGTATTGTGATTCTTCTGGAAAATCTATAGACCTAGTCAAAGCATGCCATGCAAGAGACTTATATCCTAGTAGTATAATTTAATAACTTCCCCGTGCTTTCCTTGACTCATCTATTATTATTCCAGGCATTTACCATCTAAGGAAGCACTTGGCAGTGTCTTAATGGGCTAGATTCTTTATGTTCCTCTGCTGTTTTGAATAGCTGTGTCAGCTTTCTTGCTGCTTACATGACTTAGGTAAAACACATCTGCAGATATTTTCTGGTGTATTTTATGTAAGTCTATAGAAATAATTGTCAGAAATGATCATACTTTGATTAAATAGATATTCTCTGGAGAAGTTTGGTACACAATTTAAATGTGGTATGAATAATTTGTTAGCATATCTGTCAACATATTTAAATAGCTTTAAATTGTAGATATATTTGGGGAAGCAACATGCCATTTTGCAAATTTGACAGCAATGGCTGTTTCCTGAATGTACTTGACGTTATTTTTTATGTTGTTTTACGCCAATCACATTTATTGCAAACTGCTTATTACTTTATTGCTGAAAGTAGCAGCATGTATTTATTTAGCTTTTTTGTTTAGAATCACCAGGCTATCACTTGCTTTATTAATTGCAGCCAACCTTGAGGATTAGAGTCACCAATTTCAAGTTTACCTAATTGCTGCTACTCAGGACTGAGGAATCAGTAATGCAGTTACACCCTCTCCCTTGAAGAATTATTGTTCCTAAGCATGTTATATTTGCTATTAGAAAGAGAGAGGCTTCCAATTTATGTTTATATTTTCATATATATATGAAAATACTTCACAAGTAGCTTTCTAAATTTTGTTTTAGTGGTTACTCCCATGAAAAGAATCAGGCTGACCTTTCTTTACATATCATATTTTCTTCCTGTGGTTCTTATTATTTATAAAGATTTTCTTTTCTTGTTTTCCAGGAATCTCTCCAGCAGGCGCTGTTACATTTTTTATAAAATTAAAACTACATTTGTTAACTCACACATCATTGTTTTTAGTAGCCCAGCAGAAAAGTCAATATTTCTAATTTGTTGCCTCTGGATTTATGCCAGTTTCGATGTATAAAATCAGCCCAACAAGGTAACATAATGTACAGTGACCCAAATCTATAAAGGAGGAAAATGAAAGTCAAAATAATAAAAATAATTACTTGGGAACCAGAATGTGAAACAATCTGAGTTATATCAGCCTGAGTTGATTCTTCACTTTTGAAAAGTAATGCATCTTCAAACATTTAAAGTTTGGAAGGAAAGATGGATGTTTGATTTTTCTTTTCCTATGGACCTCACAAAGGTCTTTCCTCAAACACTGAAATGCTATCCCAGGTGTAATGTGGGAAGCCCAATATAAAGTCAGGACAGCTGAGTCCCAACTCAGCTTCAGCTCTTAGATGACTCAGTTTGCTTCTCATTGCTGTGCCTCAGCTTCCTCACTTGTAAAATGAGGGGTTAAGACTCAGTTCTTGTATTATCAGCCCTTAAGTTCTATAATTTTGATTCCTAAGAGTAAAAAGAAACAAAAACATATACACACTCCTATTTTAATATATGCTTTAACATGTTCTTTTCAAGAGAGGGAAGAAAATGGAAAATAGTGGTAAAAAAGATTTATCAGTGAGACTTGCTGAAAAATGTAGATCCTATCAGTTATTTCCCGTACTTCCTTTGTGAACCATAAAAGTCTCCAAGAGAAAGCTGGTTACAAATGTATTCCCATAGTCAAAAACATAGGTGGGGTTATTGCCTCATAGTTCTGCCTCTTATCAAAATATCATCAAGGCTCTCCTATGGTTATGCCAGAGAAAAGCTTCCATGTTAGAAAGCAATGTATGGCAATAACAAACACTCACATTCTAGCGCTTATGGGTGCTACTTCATTAAAAATAAATGATCACTGCAAAACCTATGGTGATGAGATGCAAATTCATATTCAGACACTTCAGACACAGTGTGTCTTCTCTCTTGTTCCCTGTGTTTTCTGCAAATGGTACTTGCTAATGCCTATCTTCTATCTAAACTAGATAGAAGTTTATAACTTGTATATGCTATGATGGGAGAAGCACAGTAGTGTCAGAAAATAAGAGAAAGGAGAAGGTGAGTCAGCTTGGATCAAAGGGCAAGAAGACAGGAGACTCAGGAGCCCTAACTGGAGACCAAGACCCCTTTCTCTCCACCCGGGGTGCTCCTTATGCCATTGTGTACCTGCCCTTTTCTCTTCCCTACAGTTCAACACTGAAAGGAGCGGTGACCATGATGAGTGATGGGGTCACATCATCACTAGCAAGGTAAGCTTCATAGAATTCTTTGAGGATTGGGAGAAAGGGAACAGAAAAAAAAAAGGTGGGGGAGATAAAAACAGAATCTTACAAAGAGGAGGGAGCATATTTTGAAGTAGTAAAAGCTGGGTGGACTGGGCACTCCGTAGGCCATCAATTGGGAGGGGCTCACTCCCGGGCTTAGGCAGAGAGACAGCTGCAGAGGCGGAAGTGCCTCCAACTACATCCAGGATGAAGAGGTGGCCTGCAGCCATCTGCTTCCCAAGTCATCTAAAATACACTAACTCCAAAATGAAAACAGCATAACTTACAAAAATTATTCAATGAGAATACAAAGTGCAGTCTCCAGACTTGCCCTTAGATAATGTAAAAATTCTCAAGGATTTAAAAGTGAGTTAATAACTGGTTAAGGCGAAATGGAATTGGTTCTGCAATGGTGGCCGTTTAGGACAAAGGATCAATCTCTGAATTGTGGTTGTCAATTTATACCCAACATCATTGGTCTCGATAGCTTCCAACCTGGTCATAGTCTTGTCTTACCAACTTGCTCTTACTATGTGTCCTGGCTGCATCATGTTTGAACACCTCTCTTGCCCCTCACGATCAAAGAATTAGGTAATCCTGTTGATTTAATTCTACTCCTGTGATCCCACTCTTCTAGGTGCAGGAGTCATTTCCTTTCATTCTGCCCATTACAATAGACATTTGTACTGTTCCCTCTGTCCCAGAAGCTCTTCAGGCCAGTGTCCACATGCCTAAATCCTATGTTTTTCCAAGGTCCTCCTCATCTTATCTTATCTATTATTCCTGCTGAACCCCTAGATGAAAATAACCATTCCCTGCTGAACATTACAACTTTCCATTCGTGCATTTCCTACGGTGTTTATTCTTTCTACTTTGCATTCTGGTATTTATAAATGAATGCCCTCTAGTGAGAGGACAACACTAGTCTTATTCATTTGTTGGATCTGCTTTGCATAGGTCCTTGATCTCATGACTATCTAACATATTTCTGATGCATTCAGAAATATATGCATTTCTAGAAGGAATACATTATAGAAATTCTGACTACAAGGAACACACATGGAACTTCTTGAGTCTTTCTGTGGCTGGCATTTGCATCTCTGTTGCCCATTATGACATTAAACCATTTCTGACACCTCCATTCCTTTCATAGCCCATGTCCAGTCAATCACCAAATATGCCCAATTACATTCCATCTGCTTGCCTTCTCATATTTAAGCCTTCGTTGTCTCTTCTTTGGGTTTAAGAACCTCCCACTGGCTGTCTTTATTCTATGCTTTGCTCATTGGGTACCAAAGTGATGTCTCCAAAACACAAATCTAACCCAGGTCACATCCAGGTTATACTTTTCCATTATTTCCCATCATCTAAAGTTGTCTTACACGGCATCTAATACCCTCTTGGACTGGCACCTCATCTACCTCTCCAGGTTCATCTCCAATTTTTTCTATTTTCCCATGTGCCATGCTGTTTATGACCCTGACAGTTTACTTACACTTTCCTCTCTGTTTTGAACACCTGACAGCAAATGGTCTACATGTGACCAACTTCTGTTCCTTCTTTAAAAACATTACCTTCTACAAAGCTATTTGCGTACACCTTCACTTCATTCCTCAAGACTTTAGGCTCCCATATGGTACTCTCATAATGACTTTCTTGTACACACCTCCATCACTGCATAGGCCTCGTTTACTATAACTACCTGCTGAGAATGCTGTCTCCGAGCTCTGTGGGGATATCTTTATGTCTTTGAGTGCCTAAGATTTAGCGCAGTGCTTATGACAGAATAGAGCTCAGTAAAGGTTTGCTGAATGAATGTTAATCTGCTCATGTATGTATATAAGCTATCTAAACCGTAGTAACAAAACGAAACCTTTGTTGGGAACCAGTAAAAACTAATACGATTAACCTAACTTAATTAAAGAGCAGGTTAAATTAATCTGGGTTAAGCAGCCTCACTAAGGCCATTGGAATTCAAAGTGTATATGGTAGTGGCAGGTGAACAGGGAGAGTTGAGGTGTAAAAGTAGGCAGGAGCCAGGTAGTGGTGACCAAAGGGTTTTAAAAAGGAAGTGACATGGTAGGTTTGTATTTTATTCAGGCCGCTCTTTACCTGCTTTGGACATGAACCTAAAGGGGAGAGGCTAAAAGCAGAAAGATCCACTGAGAGATGCAAGCAACGCTGGGGTGAGAAATGACGAATGCTTTGATTAGAGTAGCCGTGGTCAGAGGCGGAAGGGGATGGGTCTGAGAAACAGTTCAAAGTAACATTGATAGGAATTTGGGAAATGAGGTATTGATTTATTTAGCTTTTGAGCTATCAGTTGAGAAAACATTTGTTTTCACCACGGACGTGGCCAACTTGCATCAGCCACGTGGTGGTGTTTCAGTAACTGAGCAACTGGCATCAGTCATTCCCCCAAAGAACTGACTAAACACAATACATCACACAACTCTCATTTAGGCCAAAGTAAATCAGTAAGACCTTGGTTTGTGAGCATCATTTGTTCAGGAAACAAACTACTCACATTACAAGACATCGCTCATTTACCAAGTTAAAATGTATTCTTAGGTTGGTGCAAAAGAAATGGCAGAAACTGCTATTACTTTTGCACCAACCTAATAGAAATCTTTGCTCGTCTTGTGGAACACTCGCAAACCAAGTCACTCGCAATCAAAGGTTTTACTCTACTGAAAGACAGAAATAATCACTATCAGGTATGCACGAGCAGCAGTGGCTCTTAGCCTAAATAATCTACCAGAATAACCAACTGCACAATGAATTGCAGGTTATTGTTATTCGTTTAGTTGTTCACTGTTGAGGAGTTTGCCACCCCATATTACCTTGCAGACTGGTAAATGGGTTTCTTCTGTGAATCTCTGGACTGAGGTAGTTGAGATTGGGAGTGAGAATAAGCACAGCCTGTGAAAAGTTGTCCTGAAGTACCTTGAAACACCACTTGCAAATCACTGGGGATGATTTTAGTTTTCAGTGCCTAAACGCGATTTTCTTATAGCAACTGAATGTCCTTTACCCAATTCGAGATAAACAGATCTAGAAATTCTTCTGAGTACCACATAAATAAAGAAATAAGCTCCTATTTTGGCATTTATTTTGAGGGTAACTAAAAACATTGACTCAACATGTGCAATATATAAGGGCAAGGGTGGGGGGGCGTTGTGGTGTGCCGAGATTGCTGCTAAGTTTATTTCTGATGCTCCTTTGTACTTACATTAAAATAAATCAAAATGTTTTTGATGTTGCCAGGTGTTATTAGTGTGGAAACACTAAAACAACGGGAGGTATATAAAGTAATAAAAAAGGACTATGGGACCAGCTCTAATCACAATCTAAATAATGGGAAATACAATAAAACAAATGAACTGAAAACACTGAAAATACTCAACAGCATCTCAGTTGAAAGACGCAAGTATTACATTTTCTAAAATGATGTGAGCTTTCCCCCGATTCAGATACTAATGCAAGCACAGCATTTTCTTCTTTGTATGTATGGGAAAGCCAGCCCTTTTGAGAGTTAGAATAGCTTTCAAGGCTCCTGATTTAAATTTCAAACTCTTGATCATAGCTGGGGAGCAAAGGTTTTTATCTTGGAATTGGAAATTGAGTTCTTTAGCTCTATACCAAATGATAATATTAAGCATTTTGTTGTATCCACCATGCAAGCCAAGTTCCCCACTGTGCCTTCAAAGCCACAGTGAATGAACCATATTTGGATTTGCTTATCAGGAAGAGACATTTAGAAAGACAATGCACTTGTCCTGCAAGACTGAGAGTCCTGATGCTTTTAGATAGGCCTGTGGAGAGCTGCAAAATGGGCCCTAAAATCAGACTGACATGGTCGCTTAACAAGCTTCAGTATGCTCTGTGGGCTCAGCGAGTTTGTGGTGTCCCCCACAGGGCTGCCGATGGCAGCCATCATAATTAGAACACATGAATCAAAAACGCCAGGTGAAGATTTTGCCTTAGAAGAAAGAAAAGGCAGATGGAGGGAATTACCATGGCCTTTGACTATTAAGCTCTTTCATGCAGCTGGATTGCTGGCTAGCCAGCCCTGGCTGCATGAATGGGTCTGTGGGACAGTGGACAGAAGTCTCACCCTTCCTACAACCACGCTTCAAAGTGACACAGGGAGCAGAAAATCTCTGCCTTGTCCATTCACTGGAAGAAGTAAAACCTCAGCCTATCTCCCAACATTTGGTAAAACAGGTAACGGTGTTTGTCTAAGTTTCGTTTTTTTAACGTGGAAAATGACTCGGCAATCTTTTTATAGGAAGAAAAGCTCAATAACTTAAAGGGATATGACCTTGAAAGAGATTTGCTGAACTTTAATAGGACTGGATGTTTTCCAACCTTTATGGGACTCTTGATTTTAAAATCTGCCAAACAAAAGCTCTGCCAGGAAAGCTGTTATTATAAAGATGATTCTCAATAGGGAGAAGTGGGTTAATTGCAAGCTCTTCAGTAAAATAAAGGGGAGTTTTGAAAACAAGTGCAAAATTGACAAAATGTACCATGCTGCTCTTATGGAAAAAAACTGTGAGGGAGGAATATTTGAAATGGCAATGTCTAACATAAATAGATGCTATAAAACTTGTTTGAAGAGGCTATGAGAGACTTCAGATTACTCATAAACAATTACCCATCTGACCTTGATATGAGTACAGAAATCCATTAGCAATCAAATGTTCAAACATAATTGTATACTAAGAAATATGCATTTTTCCCTATCAATTTATGTTGACAGGATCTAGTTTAATACCACAATCTAGACTTATTTATGTTTTTATCTTCTTTTCCACTATATTGCTTCTGAGATTTAGGAAACATAATTCACAATGAAGAGCTGAAGACTAAATTGTGAATTGGTTGGGAGGGTTTGCTTTTGGTAGTCTATGACTTTTATGGAAGTTTCAGTTCCACTTTGAGCCCAAATAAAAACTCTCAAAATATATGAGAATTTTTATGTTTCCCTATTTAGAAGCAGTTGAAAATGTTTTTTTTTTAATGGAGTTAATCATGAGGGTATTCCCCTGACCTTAACAATTATAAGAGAAAAATCACACTCTATTGCTGTATCTATGACTTAGGTAATAACATCATTTGATATGTGAATGGTTTCCGATTATTGTGAAGGTAAGGTTATATTGGAATGTGTTTAACATCTTTAAGCCAAAATGCAGTCGGCAATACTGCCCAGAAGCACTATTGTCATATAGACGAATAGAGCCTTTTACTGAATCCATCAAAGAAATTACAAAGAAAATTGCATTTCTGTCCCTGTGTCCTAAGAGTGGCATTCTCTGGAGGACACATGCCTTAATTTTGCCTATTAAGTAAATGAATATGCTTGCGAAGACCCCAGAGTCCAGCAAAAACACAACAGTACCTACTGCCTACTTTTATTTTAGTACTAGTCAGACCAGACAGTTCTCTGTCTGATTTGAGCCTCATTTGGAAGCAATTAACTATTTTATATTAGATATAACATAGTGCATGGACCGCATTTGTCTGCATCAGTTGTTTATGGCTTAATGGAGTAAAATTGCATTCACAATCAACATAGCTCCAAAGAAAAACCAGTTCCTTATTGCTCAGTGTCATTTCCTCTCTCATCTCTTAAAGTATATCAGCAAGAGAGTGGGGTGGGCGTGGGGGTGTAAAAGGTAGGCCAAAATTGCTAACCACTTTTATTTTTATTTTACTTTCCTGAGATTTATATTTGAGTATAAAATGACCAGAATTCACATTAAATAAAATACTTTAAATATTGTTTACAAATACCACACCAGGTGCCCAACTTTATCATGTTTCATTTTTTAAAAATCATGATGTTTATTTACTGTTTGTAATTAAATGTTTGCTATTATGAGCAAAATCAAAGGAGGGTAGCAACTTTTAAAAACAGTTTAAATTTCCATTATTTCATTAAGTGGGGAAAATATGAAGCATTTAAAAGCATATATAAAAGGTATCTTGTAAATGGGGCAGTAAAAATAACCAAGACCCTAAAATAAAGACAGTGGAAACTTTAGTAGCTGACAGAGGCCCATGTTTCTTGTAAAAAACTGTGCAGAAGATGTGATTTTTTCATTCAAGGTGATGCGGCCACTGTGTAGCATATCTCTAGCTTGCTTAGCTCCTGAGCTTTAAAAAGTGGTCATTCTAGGTTGGCTCTTTCTCTTGGGAAACTAGTTCACTTCCTTCTTACTTAGGGTTTTCAGTGTGTCCAGGGAACACATTTAGCATGTGGCCATGCAATCATCTTTTACACGGTGATGTCCACCCTACACTCTTAGTTGTTGGAGGCAAGCAGCCAGGTTTTAGTCATGTTTGAACCTCAGGACCAAGTAGAGGATCTGACACAGAGTAAGCAGGGAAAAGGAACTTGCCTCTACATATCACTAGAGATTTCCACTGAAGAATATTCTCAGTGAGAGCTGAATATGGCTTTCAACTTCCTACTCCATGAACATAGGTTAAAAAGAATATAGTCCAGTCTAGGACAATTTCTTAAAACTGGAAGCATCTGAATGTTGAATTGTTCTTGCCTAAAAAAATGTTAAGAATGAACTAAGAAAGCTTCAATCTCCTGAGCCTAGATTGAAATGTCTACGATGGGATGGATGAGCTTCCTTTTATTAGACTCACTTCCCTGGTAAGACATTTCTTGTTTGTTGATACTCAGAAGCAGTCAATTTTCTCTTTATATTTCCCTTCCTATCCTTAATGGCAGAAGTCATACTTTCTAACTTCCACTTTTTGACTCTAACCATGGGAGAAACTTAACAAATAACAATAACTGACAATATGTACAATATAAATTAGCTCCCCAAAATCACCATATTGCAGACACAGTCTTGAAAATGTTCTTAGGAACAAGTTTCCATTTAATGTTTAGCAGATCAAATTGTTTTCCGTGAGTGGAGAAAAGTGAGTCCACTTTGGATGCCATACTGCCGGTATTCCAAGTGTTCACACCCTGACTGTATACCTAGACACAAAAATGAGTGACAGCCGGAGTTTGCTGGAAGTGGAACTGGTAGCTTTCATTTGGCTATGTGACAAGCAAATATGATATGGTCAAAATTAGGTCAGAGGCATTTTCTGCGTAGCACCAAGAAAGTACAGTGAGGCAGTGTTAGTAACAGAGCCAGATAGTATCGGTTCTGATCCCAGCTCCTTCCCATACTGTGTTTCTGGGGACAAACTTCCTATTCAGAAAATTGGGGTATTCATAGTAACCTATCTCATTGGGTTATTGTGATGTTTAAATAAGGATACGTGTATAAAATGCTTGGATAAGTGCTTTGCATCTAGCAAGTAACTATCATTCATTAAGATCTTATTCTCCAATAGAGTGCTAATGACTCAGAAATATTATAACAATCACACGTGATCAGAGGAGAATAAGGAACAATAAAAATTCAGATTTGGATCTACATAATTCCCTTTTAGGTCTTTCTTCTACTTAAAGGGGAAATGAGAGCTTTCCATGTGGTAAAGGTAATTCTTATTTGTTACAACATACCTCAATATCTAAAAAGACCTTTTTGGTCCGTGGCAGCTGAAAGCAGGTTCATCTCTGTGTACTTTTGTGATGTCTTACAGTTGTCACAAAGTTCTGTGGCTACTGCTGTCATGTGACTATGCAAAGTAGGCCGTATTTGTGTAGGTAACTGTTTAAAATTTCTAAGTAGCAAAGTTAATAATTATTATCAGTTTTTCTTTTCTTTTAGATAGGGAATGTATCTGAGAATTCACCTGGTGTGCCATTTCCTGCCTCACATTTCTCATGGGTTAGCACAAGTGTGGAGTCACAAAAATGATGTGATAATATCAGATACAGTTTTCCTTTTCTTTCATGGTAATTACCATTTCTTATGGTTTGACATAAGTATGGAGTTACAAAGGTGATGTGATACCAGATATAGTTTTCCCCTTACACTGAGTAGTGCTTCATAGCCCTTATTGCATTAGTTTATAATAAGGCATTGTTTAATTTCTATATGATGATACCTAAGTCATACTTTTTAAGAGAAATTCTTCCTGCACTCCCACAATAAGACTGTAAGATTATTCACTTTACTCAGACACAGAATGTGTGTATATGTGTGTTTGAGATATGTGCATCTGTTAGCACACATTCATTATAATAATAAATGGTAATTCGAGACCAAATTTGAGCCACATTTTGTAGGTATGCCACAGTTGGCTTACCTTTGTGTCTCCTGAATGAAGTCCAGTGGAGCAAAGGAGACAGTGTGAAGTACCAGTGACCTACTGGGGCAGCCAGGGCCTGACCTCGACCACTGGCCATAGGACTGTCATACCATGCTTTCTACTTTCATTTATTAAGATTTCTACAATTCCTCTATTATCTTCCGATAACTAACTTCTGTTTTATCATCTATCCATGGTTCTGCTTATTACTGTTTTCCTGCCTTTTCACATACTATTAAAAGTACTACTCATGGCTCCCAATTCATGTGTATCCCCTAATTCAATATTCAGCTCAGAACTCACTTCTCCTCTTAAGCATATTCTGACTAATTCCTCTTAACTTTGTCACTCAGCACTTGGGCACATCCTCTCTGAATTTCCATACTCATTTTATGCTTTATCATGAAGTATGGTGAATACACTTATTTATACTTTTGTGAAACTATTTCAGGAGTGTATGTCATTACTCCAAACACCCTTTAAGTTTCTAAAGACTAGATGATGTCCTTCAAGTGTTTCTGAAAAGAATTTATCTCCCATACCTTAGTTCTCATCATGATACTCCTTATACACTCAGCAATAGGTGCTAGGTAAATAAATTTAAAAATCATTGTAGGGCAATGGAGTAGTATATTTGTATTTTATAATCATGGATTGTCATATTGGGGTGATTGTCTCCTGGACTGAAATGATATAGCCCTCATGAGAAACTGGCAGGAAATGTTTACAGAGAATAAGGAAGAGAAAAAATCCTCTCCATAAAAATTTTTTTTGACAGATTGAAAATTCAAAAAACAATTAATTCAATGCCCTGGAATTCACAGGAGGAAATAATGGGAAGGGACAAAAACATAAATAATTGGAAAGCTTTCGAATTCACTTGACAAGGCTAGAATAACGATAAAAAAAACACAACAGAGGGAAAAACAATCCTGAAAATTACATACTAATGTCACTTGTGAATATGTTATGGAGAAACTATAAATAAAATATTAACAAATTGAATTCAACAGCATACTAAAAAAAATGTTATAATCAAATAGGTTTCATTGTGAGAATGCTGGAAGAATGCAAATTAAGGTATTTTATCAACATAACATATTGAGGAGCGTAGAGACTAAAGTAACATGATTACTTTCGTACATACTGAAAAAGCCTTTGATAAAGCTTACCACTCATTTCTGACTAAAATGAAAACAAAAACTCTGTAAACACAAAGA
The DNA here is from genome assembly GCF_001890085.2 of Hipposideros armiger. Taxonomy (NCBI): domain Eukaryota; kingdom Metazoa; phylum Chordata; class Mammalia; order Chiroptera; family Hipposideridae; genus Hipposideros; species Hipposideros armiger. The sequence continues at coordinate 1,046,098 of NW_017731639.1, forward strand.
AGGAATATCTCTAAGTAATAAGTAGCATGTTTTAGAAAATAAAAGGTTACTTAGTGGTAAAGTAATAGTGCCCTGTCCATTCGTGTACAGAATAAGACCAGAATGGCCTTTATTTCAGTCATTATTCTTTACTGTCTGTGTGTTCTGGCCAGTGCAACAGAATAAGAAAAGTAAATTTAAAGTACAGTTATTGAAACATAATATGCAAAGTTATATTTTTGAAAATGCTATGATTTTATACTTAAAAAATCATCAGAAAAACATTGAAAAATAAGAGTTCAATGAGTTAGCCAAGTTAAGTTGTAATATGCTAATAACACTCAATTATTAAAAAGTAATAATGAGTTAGAAAATAAATTGGAAAAAAGGAGACTCACTCACAGCAACAATAACGACCACTACCACCAGAAATCTAAAATTCTAGTAATAACGTTAAAAATCATTCCATACAGAACTATACATATTTTTTGGTTGTGAATATTTAATTTTTTTTTTTAAAGATTTTATTGGGGAATTGGGGGAGGAGAACAGACAAGTTGCTGTCCTTTTGTTCTTCAGTCTAGTTGGACGTTGCTTCACTGGCCCATGTTGCTATTATCATTGCAGTCTTCCCGGGTGAGGCAGATCAGTCGCCAGCTTCTGGACAGCTGCTCACTGCGGCTGCTGGCCGCTCACGCTGGCTGCTGGCTACACACGGTAGCCCATGGCAACCCACTGCCACAGGGGCTGCAGCCTATGCTGTCGCTGGTGACTCAGGGCAGCCCAGCTCCAGGTTAAGCTGTTGTTCAGCATCTTAGCTGTAGAGGGCAGTATCACTGGCCCTCATATGTGGGATCTGAACTGGGGTCCTCTCGCGTCCCAAGCCAGCTCTTAACCAATGTGCCACTCGGCCGGCCCAATGAATATTTAATATTTTAAAGACATAAATTATTTTCCAATTAATCTGAAAACAACGCAATTCTGATAAAATTTAAATAGAACACTTGCAGGGTGTGAATAAAAATAAAATGATTCTGAAACTCATCTGGAAAAGTAAATACATGACAATAGCCATGGTAAGGAAGAATAATGTAATCTTTAGGGAAGGAATTCCTTTACTAGACTCTAAAAGGTGTTACAGAGACATGGTAAGTAGAACAGTGTGGTATTGTCACAGAAATTGAGAACTGAAGCACAAAAGAAAACAGAGTAGTCAAAAGAGACAGATAGAAGACAGGCATTTGGCTTATGGTTCACAGTATGTTTTAAATTAGACAGGTAGAACTCTTTCATGATTTATAAAATTATATAAATAGCTGCTGATGGTTTAAATGCATAATAAAATCAAAATTATAATATAAAATTGAAAATTGATGCCAACGATCCAGAATTGAGAGAAGAGAAAGTATAGAACTCTATATTCAGAAGATGGATGCCAGTATGGTGGTTTTATACTGTGTCGACTTGGCTACACTGGGAACGCACTTCCCAGAATTGACTTCCCTCTATGGTTGTGGTTTAGAATGATCTGAACGGGAATACTGATCAAGATTTGCAGGGTAATAGTGAAGCGGCATCCTTTACTCTCTCAAGTGCATCACGATTACAGGCAGTGAGAACAGATGCAAAGCTGCTGGTAGATTCCAGCGTGTCCTTCTTCACCCCAGCCTGTGTCCAGTTTTTTCAACTGCTGGCCCTGCTCACCACCAGGAACCCCAGGCCCACCACCAGAGGCATAAACAAAGCCTTCATAGATGTGTACCCTACTCTATGTGGACCCACTGCAGCAGAGGGATATGCCTAATCCTCCAACTCCCCATTCCTTGTCCGTCAATTATGAAAGACTTGATAACAGGCATATCATAACCCCTTATTTCATAATAGTTATAATAGTCCCACTTCCCTGATTGAACCGTGACTCATACCCACAGTAAAAATATCTACCAGTCTAAGGGTGGAATTTCTGTGAGGAGCTCTTGGATGAAAAAGAAAAGGTTACAGAAAACAGAGGTAATTTTATTCAAAGAAATGGATGCTGCTTACATAAACTGGATTTATTTTTATATTTTTTCTACAGTCAGAATACTGGAGCAAAACTTCTTGATCCAGCTCAAAGCCAAGATTCTGATGATGCATTTCTTCTTTGCTAAGGATGTCCGAGCAGAGGAAAAAAAAAAAAAGACTTTTTGGATCAAATTCTGACTTTCTTGTCAAAACTGACTAATGAAGTGAAAGCAATGCAACTGCATGAGAACATGGCCATCCCATCACAAAGGCCCCAAGTCAAGCCAAGAAAATGGGGCAGAATCAGATGTGTGGCCTGAATGGCAGACAACTTTTTATTTTTAATCAGATAAAAAGTTGATTAGCTTTCCTGTTCTGAGTCCCTAAAAGACCAAAAAAGAGAAAACTTTCAAAAATGGAAAACTTGTAATAAAATTACCAATGCTATACATTTCTTAAAATAAAATTACTTACACTAATATAAGTGCCTACACATTAGTGAATGTTGATTTAAACTAAGAATAAGAAAAACTTTTTAGGTAGGTGGCTGTGATTTGTGAAGAGAGGATTAGATTTGAGGCTGTCCCATTCCTGCCTTTGAGGTAACTATGGGATTTTCAGCAATTCACTTAATTTCATGGAAACTCAGATTCTACATTTGTAAATATGGAGAGTAATGTCTATATAGTAGAAATTTTGCTAGGATTGAGTTAGGTAATATATGTGAAAATACCTTAAAACTGTTCCCTAAGCTTTATAAACAAGTGCAATTAAAGGAAACATTATGCTAAATAGGGAATGTAGTTGTAAGAAGAGATTCTTTTCATGGATTTAGTATTAGTTTTAATGAAAAAAAAATGCATTTCTTGGAATAGTACCTAAAATATAATAAAAATGTAATACATGTGGTTGAGTGAATGTTTTCTTTTTGTCTTTGGTTTGGTTCCTGGGCAGTATATAATTGCTTTATAATTGCTTTAGAGAGAGCTGAGTTCCAACATAAGTGAAGAGAAAGTAAAAGAAAGTTTAACTGCATTATAAGCCAAGTTTCCTGTCCCAAGCAAGTTGTTTTAGGGTATGAAGATAATTGGCCAAGGAGGTTAGGTATCAGCTATTGGCAGTCATTGAGGAGCCATGCGGAACCAGACAGACTCTGGATGAGGAAGAACAGAGAAACTGTCATGAGTACAAAAATGGAAAGAAAGTGGCTTTCACTCATGATAGACACGAGTTTGACATAAATCATTCAAGAATATCTGTATGGTATTATTAAGGAATAGTCACTGATTTCTAAGAAATCAAAGCAATTAATAATAGGAATCAGATATGTTTAACCAATGTAATCATGGAGCTATTAAGGGTAGAGACTAGTCAATTTTTAAAGATCAAGATATCTGACAAAGCCTCACAAAATAACCTTGGTGACAACATGGAGGAAATGTAGGATGGGCAACAAAATGGAGAAGGTGAACGTGCAGTTTTGGAAATGTCCACATTCCAAACCAGGATTTAGTGATGGCTTAGTGTCCATTTGTGGAGAGGAAGCTACAGCTTATTGATGGTCTTTGTCTTCAGTCCTTCCTGTTTGATGGTTTATCAATAACTTGGTAGAAAACATAGGTGGTATGCTTATTAAATTACCCAAGATTGCTAAATGACATGAGGTAATTAATATACTACATGACCAACCCAGGACCCAAAAAGATATCAACCAGCTGAGATTTGGGGCTGCAATCAATAAGATGAAATTTAATTATAATACATATAAAATCCTCTGCTTGAATACAAGAAACCTATCCCAATACAAAAACTAGAACAGCCATCTATAAAGCAACAGAAATCAACTGCAGAAACAACTGTATATAGGAAGGCAGGCAGAGGAAAACTGTTTCTATCAACTAAGAATTTAGCAAGAGCTCTTATGGAAGAAAAATCAGAGGTTAAGTTGATGACATTGTCATAATCAGGGTGATATGCCTGCCACAGAAGTGCCTATGACCTTGAGTGCCCTGATAGAAGGTCAGTGTCAATAGTGAGGAGAGCCATGGGCCTAGGCTGGTAAAGTCGATTCTCTGCCCAGTCTCTCATCACAGTTTACAGGACAGTCCAGAGAATGGATGGGTTAATATGGGGATTATGAACTCAGCTGAAGATCTTTCAGAGTTTTAGCACATAGTAGGTGCTTATAAAGAGTCACAAGAACACTTTGACACTAAAATTAATGTTATAATTAAGAGGAGGTGAATTTGATTTTAACTTAGAGAACATTCTAAGAATTAGAAAATGGAATACACTATGAACTCATAAACCATTGAGATTCACTTCAAGGAAAGAGGCTCAAGGACAATTCATTTGTTAAGGACACTGCAGAGGAGATTGAAGCTGGCAGTTGGATAGGACACACTCCAAATGCCTATTAAAATTAAACATTATAGTTGTCACCCAGTGCAATGGTTGTCATCCAGTGTCATAGTTTTTCAAAGTACTTTGAAAGTTAAAGAGGTAGCAGTTATAATCAAGATTTACACATAGAAATAAAATCTACTAGAAAACATATACACTAATAAAATAGATTTCACTTTACCAATATATAGACGCCTTTTGTTTCAGGGTCACAATTAAGTATAAATCACTAATTGGACACTAGTAGAGCAAAGAGTTGAACAATTCAGTTAAGAATTTTAGTCTCAGTATTCTAAAACCTTGTGACGTAGAGTGTAAGGTAATTTAAATTAGTGGGGGCTTCCTGTATAGATAGCATTTATATATGAGAAGAGTAGACCAGTACAGGACCTTAAGTTAGATTTCAACTCTCAGATGTATAAATTTATAAATAGGCCTGTACTAAATTATAGCTGAACTCCTGGATATCCACTGTAGCAAATACTGATAGGATTCTTGGATATAGAAATAAGAGCATATTCTACAAAGCAATGACTCTCACTGTACTGTTACTGTTTATGTCCTAAGAGTTCCATGACCTATTTGGTACCCAAATCAGTAATGTGAAATGGATAATTTCAAGTCTATCTGATTGAAAAAAAAAGTATATATACACACATATATTTATTATATATTCATATTTATGTATATATAAATTATTCATATTTATGTATATATAAATATGAATATATATATATATATATTTTTCATCCCTTGGGCTAAGAAGTTTTTCAAGGCTAAAGAGCTGAGATTTAACATGAAGAAGCAAAGTCTTGGTGAGGGCTTAACAACAATAATCAGGTACAAACAGGAAATCATGTGTGTGCTGGCGAGCAGATGTTTCTGTGTTGGATGAGAGCAGAACAAGAGAAATGGATTTAGAGTAAAGTGGAAGTGATTTATTTTTTTTTGGATGCCCTAAGTTCCTAAGTGTCTTTGAGATAATGAAATACGTTACCAGGGGATGTTGACTAATCTACTTATCTGAAGGTTTTAAGAAAAATTGCTGGGCATTCACCGCCAGATGTAAGTGCGGTCATAGATGACCTTGTGACATTTCCTACTATATTAACATATAATAAGATGAAAATTCAGATAACATACAGAATCCAAAGTAGTTCCATTTTGAAAAATAACCAAGGCTTGTGGTAGCCTGACTGGTGATACAGTGATTTCATTTGGTTTTCCAAAATACACTCTTCAGGACACTGATTATCTAATTCTACCATCTGAGAAATGGCTTGCTCCTCTACAAGTCAGAACTGAGTATATTTTTACTTAAATTAAAAAACAGGAATTGCAGTTATAAAAGTCCTATATTCCTCAAGAAAGCTATGCCACATGAAATTGTTCCTACATTTTAACTTCTATAATACATAAAACAACTTTCAAAAATCAGAATGTTAGTTCAGTCACTTTCCTCACATGTTTTGGAAAGGAGCTAGAGTGATATAATTTTTCCTATTAGCTCATACAGCTTAAAAATATTTTCTATTTTTAAAATTATTAGAATGACTTTCTTTGCATAATACCTGTTGTTACCCAGCAGATGTTATGCTATTTACTAAATTAATATGATCTTAAAAAGAAACAAACAAAAAAGGCTATTTCAGAACATTAGGCCAGATGTCTTGGGCAGGAACAAGTTTTGACTAGGGCAACTGAAGTGTCTTCACAATTTGAGAGAAAGTTTGCTAGGTGACTCTTCTTGCTGTACATCAAAGCCTGGCTTTGCAAAATGGGGGTCCTTGGGGATGGTGTCATGGGCATCAGCAGGAGCTTGTTAGAAATGCAGAAGCTCAGACCTACTGAAACAGGATCTGGGTTTAAAAAGGACATGCAGTTGATTGGTATGCATATTTAAGTTTCAGAAGCAATATGATAAAGGACCCTTGGGGGCAGAGGAGAGATGGCTCCCAAAATAGGGCAGAGATGCCTGCTGGGCATCTCTGAGGGGAAGACAGGGCTGGGTTTTTCCATATGAGGGACTGATCCATTCCCATCATTGACACTGGCCCCTCTGATGGTGAATCTCACAAGATAGCCTCTCCTATACTTAGGATTTTCGGGCTCACTGATCTTTACCCCTCGGAAATCACTGGCCTAGAGAATACAGGCCAAGTTACATAGAACACATATTGTAATGAGTAATAATTCATGATTCCATTTTCAGATGCATCACCTATTGCATTTTGACTAACATATCTTCCTGGCCCCCACACCCTTCATTCCATCAAGATCACTGAACATACTCTGCATTTCTTATCCATTTGCCTCGCTCATGTCTTTCCACATTATAGAATTCATTTCTTCCTCTCTATTTCTGTGGAAATTCTTCACATCTTTAAAGCCACACATTAAAGTTTATTGCCACCCCAAAGCCTTTCTTAAGAGTATTAGTCGCAGCCTACCTGGCACTCCCATGACATATTGGTCTCTACATGCTCATTAAGAGCACTGAGTTTCCAGGCACCTGGATTGAGCCCTCAATTCCTTACTGGATCTGGGATCTTGATCCACTTTCTTAATCAACTGGATCCTCAGTTTTATCATCTGCTTAAAACAGGATAACAAGGGATATCTTTTTCATGGAATCATCTGGAGGATTAACAGAGATAATGCTTATAAACTGTTAACACATTGTGTGGCACATGGTTAGCTCTCAATAGATAATTGCTATCAATTTTGAGAATTGTCTCAGCTTTGATGCACTGATATGTCAGAGAAAGTGTTTGTGGAGATACGTGTGTGTATTTTTCATACCACTAGATTATAAATTTCTGGAGTGCAAAGATAAAAACACATATCTATCTTTGAACTTCCTCACTCTTAAAATAATCCTGGCAAGTGTTTGTCTTACCACAGTTAGTTGCAGATAATCACAATATTTTTCAATTGTAATGTAAGCCAATTTGTTATTCTGTTTTAAAAACATTATAGTCACCACCCTCTGTAAATTATCTTTTCATATATGTAACCCCTCAACCTTCTCTTATACATGGTGATTTTTAAAGACTTTCATCAAAGGTCTTTTCTCCAAATATCACAATCATGTTTACAGAGTTCCCTAATCCCCACCCCCAGTAGCATATTCAAGAATTACTTTATAGGATTCTCTAGTTTGTTGCTCTAATTGGGCACTGCATCTAAAGGGCTCCAATGTGCTTCATGTCTACGTAATGAAACTGCATTTTAATTTTACAAAATTGTACCATGTTGCTGCTGCACAGGTTCTTATATATGAAACACAAATGACATGTTTTCCCTGAAGTTTTTGTTCTATGAATTAATTAACTCAACACTTATGATTATACTCTACCAGAATGGGGTATAGATGATTAGGCAGAATAATAGTAACATCCAACTCCTTCCAAAAATTATGTGTGTGAACAATACTATATTTTGACTACATTTTACTCCCAAAACAATTGATTGGTAATGGAAAAAAAAATCCAATGAATTAGATATCAGAGACCATACAGAAATTATTTGAACCAATTCAACCATTTATACCTGAGGATGAATAGAGTGCCAAAAAATGTATACACATTTTAAGAAAGGGAAAAACTGTATTAAAATTGTAACACTCAATATATACCAATAACAAAAGATGAATACAAGTCATTTGTATACTTTTTTTGGCACCAGTATTTGGTAGATTTATATACAAGATGTGACAATTAAGTTCGAGAACTTGTTGCAACGATGTTGCTAACATTTTTTGATATCAGAAGGATTAATCATTATGCATTTGTACCAATGAGGCAGTTAACCAAGTTTACTATTTGTCAGAGCTGAAAAGGCTGAGTGAAAAAGCTAGGCGACCTAAACTTTTTGCCACCAATTCATGGCTCTTGCATCTCAAAAATGCACCAGCTCACATGGCACTGTCTGTGAGGGAGTTTTTAGACAGTAAACAAATAACTCCCTTCTCATCTGATCTGGCTGCCAATGACTTCTTTCTTTACCGGAATATAAAGGGAATACTGAAAGGAAGACATTTTGATGGCATTTAGGACATCAAGGGTAATACGACGACAGCTCTGATGGTCATTCCAGAAAAAAAGAGTTCCAAAATTGCATTGTAGGGTGGACTAAGCACTGTAATTGGTGCATAGATTCCCAAGGGAAGTACTTCGAAGGTTACCATAGTGATATTTAGCAATGAGGTATGTAGCACTTTTTCTAGAATTAGTTTTGTGAACCTAATTGTCAGACCTTGTAGAAATTTAACATTTCAATCCATTAACGAATTACCAGATTTTAGACTTAGAAAATGTTTTAATAATAATTACAAACAATTTTTATTAAATTCTAACTATAGCCTACATGTTTAACAGGTTTCTATTATTTAACCCTATAAGGGGGATGCTATTATTTGCATTTTGCAGATTATGACACTGGTTTAGAGAGCTAATGCGCCCAAGGTCACACACCTAGCAAGTTGCTTTCCCAGGATAAAACCTAGACCATGTGATTCTATATTCTAAATTTTAAACACAGGAATCTTTCCTTTTTATGTGAAAGCTGAAAGCTACAGCGTTTAACATCCAGGGTAATATAATTTGCTGGTGATGGACCAAAGCTAACTTAAGGCACATGCTTACTTGCCCTTTGCTTTTCCCAGGGGATTCTTCACAAGAATTTAGTTAGATCATTTGCATTAGTATCTTTTAAAGATAATGAATAAAGCTAACTTAAATGAACTCCTTAAAATGGTGGCTACTGTATAAAATCCAATCAAACTATTATCAATTTCATTATGAAATTCACATATCAAAAAGCTTAGATAAGCACTCCTTCCTAAAAGAGGAAAAAGCACTTGAAAACATGAACTAAGTTATAATGAAGGTCATTTCCTTGAAAGCTTTCAAACCTTCCCAACAAAACAAAACTTCTAAGTCATGATTTAAAAAACAAGGAAAGGAAATGGAAATAAAGTAAATGAGAGAGATGGCAACATAGGTCTCGTTTCCTTTAGATATTTTATGTTTTCGTGTTGTTCTTATATTTTAATTGCCCATAAGATTGTGAAAACATCTATGCCTATAAATATTTTATGTCTCCTGCTATCACATCATAATAAATCATTTGGTACTTATGTCTTTGATAAGAATGTTGCTAATGTAATAAAAGCATACTTATGAATAATTTTTGATTTGATGGGAAAACGGCATGGTATTTTTAAAATATGAATTGCTAGTGATGTTGCAGCACAATACAATGCTGATGAGGTAAAAAAAAACTAAACTAAAAATTCTATGGTAAATATGGCATTTAATTTATCTAGAATTTTACTTCATCCAGAAAGTCCTTGTTATTGCTAAATAATTACAAATTTTCCTTTAAAAGTGTCAAATGTTTTTCTACTGAAGCGAATGAGTAAAGAATCTGAATGTTTCAGACAGGATTGTTTTTACACAATAATAAAATAAAACTGTAAAGCAGAATATCTCAACCTTAGCATTATTGATATTTTGGGGTGAATAATTTATTGTTGTGAGAAGCTATTTGTGAATTGTAGGATATTTAGCATCATAGCTGGCCTCTGCTCACTAGAATCAGTAGCATGCAGAATACCTTTCCTCCAGTTGTGACAACCAAAAATGTCCCCAGGCATTAGGAATGTCTCCTGGGGCACAAAATTGTCCTTTGTTGAGAACTACTGTTTTAAAGTAATAGCCTAAACGTCAAATAATTGTACTTTATGTTTTATCCAAAACTCTGTTCAATGATCCTCAAATTGACTAGTTTTTGATTTCTAAGTCTGCATGTCAGTAGGCAAAGTTTAAATGACCTTTTCCAGAGTTTCCAATTGAATGAACATTTGTCAGCTGCACTTAGGCTGAAATTTTAATTGCCAATATTCATTAATTTAAATTATAATCTGTTATACCTATAGATGTTTCTTCAATCTGAGGCTGCCTAACCATTTTCATGGGTGTCCTTCATATGTACTTATTTCCCTGACTCTTCCTAATTAGATCAATATGATTCTCCCTGCTCATTTAAATCAATATACTATATAAAAATATGTCATGAAGAGAAGCAGCTTTGGAATTTTCCAAAAATCACAATTTCCCTTAAAAATGAATGCATAGCCCAGTGTTTCTCCAAATGGTAGTCAGTCCATGGACCACGTGTCTCAGAATTTCCTGAGGTGTTTGTAATAGTATAGCTGGTGTTCCCCACCCAGGCCTACTGAGGGATGCTGGCATGGGATCCAGGGTCCCACAGCTTAAAAAACCCTATACATTCAACAGTCCTGAATATAGATAGGCCATGGAAACAAGAAAAGCAATTTATATCATTTACTCATTTAATGGAAATTACTCATTTAATGGAAATTACAATGTAGCTATTCTTTTTTGGACCCAATTTGATTCTTACTTATATCTTAGTCACTTTACATTGATAGACAATACACATTAGAGACCTTTCACTAAAATTTATAACACTTTAAGATAGTTGCCCCTTAGTAAGGCTGCTCCTTTGTCAGGGGACATTTGAAGTAAAACACTCCACTGATCTGCTTAAGCTCACCAAGAAACAATAACTTAGTTGCTTGTCTATAAAAGGTAAATCAATTTACATTAAATCAATATTTACATTTTATTTAAAAATATTCATTTGAACATTAAAAAAACAAACAAACAAAAGAACTAAGATTTAACACCTTGGTTACTCTTTCCATGTCAGTTTTCCAATTTTAAGGCATTTCAGATAATTATTCACCAATCCTGGTTTTGCTAACTGTAATTATTAATATTTACATAGAAAACTTAATATACATATCATTTTAATACATGGGTGTTTCCATTTATCTCTCTTAAGCAAAAGAACTAGAGAATGATTACTGCCTCACACCAAAACCTGAGAACTACTAGGTGGTTCTATGTGTGAGAAGATATTCCATATTTTTCCTTCACTAGTCTAAGTTTAGAAAAATGTACTCATAACTACCACAGTAATCTGCAAAAATTCCATGGAGTTACAAAGTCTTTTCTCTAAGACTAGAGAAAATAATAAAAGGAAGACAATAAATTTAATCCAGTTAAGACAGCCACAAAACTAAAGTAAAAAATATGTACAAACTATGTAACATGTCAGAATATACAATGCTTTAATATTTTTTCTACCTATGCTGCCATACTCATTTTAGTCTTAATTCTACAATTAACTATATTAAATGTTCCCCATTAATTTTTTGTTTACATTTATTCAGTTATTTCAAAGGTGTAAAAAACTAATCTAGTAAATTAGTAAGGAAGGGTTTGTGAGTGCAGTCTTCTCCGAGTTGTTACATATTTAAGACCATTTTTCTATGATACTTGAAGTTTTGTCTAAATAAAGAATCCTTTTTCATACTTTTTTCTTTGAGCTTGAAAATATTGCTCTTGAGACATATGGTACTGTGTGAATATTTGTTATTTGTATCCCTACAAATAATTTGATCTTTCTGCCTGGAGGCTCTGGGAATTTTTTTTTTTTTCTGTATAGTCTAGAATACTAGAATATGTCTTGGAGTTAACTGCTTCATGGCAATTTTTCTAGGCATATGGTGAGCCCTTTCCACGTAATGGGGTTCAATTTTCTTTAATTTCCAGAAAAAAGCTTTTTTTTAAATTTTAGTTTTAAATATTAACTTTGTTTAAATGTTATATCTTTCTTATTCAGATTCTCCAATTATATGTGTATTGGACTTCTTTGCCTACCTCCATTTCAATCACTTTCTCTCAGATTCTTTTCTGTCTCTTGTTTATTTCAATTTTGTTCTGTTGGTTACCACCCTCTCTATCTTTATGTCCTTTATTGAATTTTCATTTGAGTATGTTCTTTCTTAGGACCTAGCAACTTATTCCTTATTTCTAAGATGCTTTTGCTTTCCTTTTCAAAATATTTCCTAAATGTAATCAACTTTCATTGAGCAGTTTTCCATTTCTGGTTTTGATTTTAGAATTTCTAATTACACTTTTAAAAATATCTCCAGATTCTTGTTTGACAATCCTAAATTCAAATGGGAGTGCTGTGGTAACAATTTTCTTCTGCTTTGTGGTTACTTTTCATCAACTGACATTTTTTGAATCACATTATTTTCTGAGGGAAAAAGTCTTTTTTTCTCACTTTTTTTTTTCTTTTTGTATACCTAGGTACCTCACGGCAGGGTTCCTAGTTCAAGGGCATCCTATTCTGTAAGCTGATTGTTTGTTTGACTTTTCTTTTAATGTATGATTCTGGGGAATCAATATTTCCCTTCTGACTTTCTTCTTCCCTTCACTCCCGTTCTTCTGAGGGGCACTAAACATATTTCCATCTCCTTTTCAGAAGAAATACATCTTCAAGGCTGTCACCTCTGCTCATTTGCAAGCCTCTTCTCTATAACTACTGCTGTGAACTACCAAGTTTCAGGCCTGTGTTTGTAATTTTGACAACTAGTACTGTACTCTCTGGAGGATGATTTTGTCTGTGGGGTTTCTCTTTCCAGTGAAGTCACTGAAACCTTCCCTCCCCCAGTCTTTGTATCCATCAGTTTGTAAAAACGGCAGGAGCTGGACTGGAATTTGGTATTTACTTCTGCCTATCTCCCAGTAATGGAAAAGACATGGGTAAAATGTGGTTATATTTACTCTCCTTTATGCTGTTTTTTAAAAAAGAGGATTTATAGAATTCCAGGCAGCTGCTCATATCCTTCAGTGGTTCACAGTTTTATTAGGAGGAAGTAGTATACTCCTTGAAGTTGAGGCAGGGTGATGCATCTGATAGTCCAAATAAGGGGTCCCTAACATGGAGAGAAACTTAAGAGTACAAATTTATACGCAATGGCTGTTTCCACCAGAGTTATTTCTCCCAAGCTTCTTTCTCATGCACACTAGATGGATCACTGTTCTTATTCAGAAGGAACTCTACCCTTCCTGTCCTTCCCCTCTCCCTGCAGATCTGCTTTTTCCCCCAGTTATCCACATAATTTAACATTTTATAAATCCCAAACCCAGATATGATCACTAACCTACATGTGTTCTCTTTCTACACAGTACCATTTCTTTAAATCACAGCAAATAATAACAGAACCAGTACCATATATTTTATTTCTAAACCTTTTCCCTCCAAGACTGCAGATGTATTTCATTTTGGCAGTGATGTTTGTGGGTTATTTCTGAACATACTTTCACAACTTCTGCAACATATGTACATATCTATTGTGTCTCATTGCTTGTTTTTCAATTCTTACTGATGAGCGAAGAAAAGCTTAACAGTATATTATGATGGCTTGAGAGTACCCACCATTTTTTCCCAAAGTTATAGGAAACAGTTTACTTCATCGTGGATCAACATTTGTTAAGTCATCTTAAATAATATTATATTTTTATTTAATTATATTTATTGGGTTACACTGGTTAATAAAATTATATAGATTTCAAGTATATGATTTTCTAATACATCATCTGTATATTGTATTGTGTGTTCACCACCCAATACACATATGTTATGTGGTAACCTATTGAGGTTTTCTTTTTTTATTCTTCATTTATGAAATCAGAGATTCATAAAAGATTGTTCTAGGGATCATTAATTTTATGAATGTTTATTTCCTTTCAAATGAGCAAGCAAGAAAGGATTTTTGTAAAATAAGAAATAATCCCATTTTTTCATTACTATTATTAGAGGATTTCATATCATAGATCCTGATTCTTATGTTCACACATGTGTTGTCTTTACCTACATATAATGCATAATAAATATTACCTAAGACATCACCCCCACAATCAAATTAAAAAGGTCTGTGCAAAGCAAAGAACAGTGTCAAACAACAAAATAAAAATCTATTGAGAAAAATAAAGCTCGGGAACAGTTTCCTGAACCTAATATTACAGGATGAATTGAAAAATTGTTCATTCTGTTTTTCCTTAAAATAATAACCAAATTAAATGAAAATTGGCAAATAATTCTTAAAAACATGATGATTCTGAATCATGTCCAAAGTCACACAGTTACACTCATTCTCTAACAATTCATAAAATTTTTAATTAACAAATATAAAATAACCACCTGCTAATGGAATAGTTGCTATTATAAGTAATTATAAGTAATTCTTAACAATTATATAGAGAATATAAATAAATTATGGTGGATTTACCAACCACATTACCCATAAGATGACCAGATAAAGCATCAACTCTAAAATAATTACTGAAAGCTTAGACATTCTGAAATTAATGGCCTTTTTAGGTGGCTTTTAAATGAAAACATTGAAAGCAAATCGCTATTACTTATAATTTCATGATAACATATTCTGTGTCACAAAATCACACTTTTTATAAAGAAGTAACATGAAATTAAGTATATGCAGGTAAATTAAGGGAAAATATAAAAGGCTTCAAAAATTTCTCATTTTACGATGTTTGCCAAGCATTAAGGAACAAATGTCTCTCTTCCCATGTTTCTCTTTTTTAGTGTATGCTTTAGAATTATTATGACATTTTTAATTTGTTAATATAACATGAACATTTTTATTTTGTAAAAAAAAGATATGACAAATAAAACCTTAATTTGAATGTTCCACTTGAAAAATCTTTCTTTTAGAGGAGCAGAATGTTATAATATAGCCTTGAGTCAAATTAAAATTGTTCCACTACATGTGCACTGTTCTATAAGCAAGGAAAAAGAATAATAACAATTATTCATTTATATTTTTCATTTGGACAAATCAGCTCTAGGCAACAAATGCTGGCTCTGTAGAAAGTCATAATTGAAATGATCTATAATAGTTCTGCCAATGTATATGTCAACATACTCCCTGTGTTCGTAAAAGTTTCCACAATTTATAAGAACCCAAATTAAAGTTACCATATTAAACATTTCTAGAATAGACAGTAACCTGATTTTGTCAAATAATTTTGACTCTGGTTTTGAATTAACTTGAGTCAATTTTAAAAGGGATATTAATCATGTAGGACAGGGGTTGCCAAACTTTTTTTGTAAAAGACAAGATTGTGGATATCTGGGGCATTGCAGATCATACAGGATCTGTTGTAACTATTGTACTCAACTCTGAAGTGTAGCACACAAAGCAGCCATGAACAGTGTGAGCAATAGCTGGGCTGTGTGTTGCAGTACAACTTTATTTAGGGTCAATGAAATTAGAATTTCATATAATTTTCATGTTATAAGGTATCATTCTTTTTTAAATTTTTTCCAATTATATCAAAATGCACAAACAATTCTTAGCTCACGGGCTACATAAAATCTGTCAATGGGCCAGATTTGACCCAAGGGTTATAGTTTGCTGACCTCTTACCTAGGAACTTATACTAATTATTTTATAAGCATTTGGTAAATATTATGCTGATGATTATGAAATGAAGATGACTGACATGATAATAATAATGACTAAGAAAATGCTTGACGTGAACAGCAAACAGTCTAATGCATTTATGCCTTACAATACAAAGTTCAAATATTTTGACTTCATGCTACAATTTCTTTAATAGACTTTTCTTATTTTTTGTTATGTTACTTTAATTCTCTACAGTCGTCCACCATTCTCCTTAGGTTACAAAAGGACATTTCTCTTTTGAGATCAAATATAAACAGTTGTCATAATCATCATCATCATTATCCATTTGCCAAGATATTGCAACAGAAGTATTTTGTATTTGTCATCTCTACTCCACAAGTTTTCAATTACATTTCTTCCATTTCATGATTTGTCTTCCACTGAAAGTTGAATACAAATTGCTAATAAGTATGATTAATTCAATTTTCTAAGCTACCACTGACTTTCTAAATACACACACACACACACACACACACACACACACACACACACACACGCAGAGCTATCTAATATCTGTAAATGTACCTGAAATTTTACCAACCAATACTACTCCTCTACTTTAATCTAAATGCAACCAGAGAATTAAAAACTAACCAAGAGTTTGGAAGCAAGCCCGGGCATGTGTACTCTCTAGCTGCCTTACTCTATGGGCAATTGATTCAAGTTGCAAAAGTCACTGATAAGGAAGGAGTCTTGATAATGGCCTGAAAGCTTACATCATTTTGCAGCAGTGACCTGACCAGTTTTGATGCTATAGAAAAAGACACAGGTTTTTTTGTCCTTCTGTGCATCTCACCACAGAACTGGGGAAGATGGACTTCAGCTAACGTGAAATTCTTAGCAATGACATGAAATTCATTAGTTGGGCAAAAATTAAAGCTGACCTGGTTGCCAAAGGCAAAATAGTCATTCCAAGTTAACTGCCTCTATGATGGAGTCTGCTAACCATGGCAGTTCTGACTCATGCTGACCTTTCCTAATGGAGAGAATGATGCATAAAACGGTAGTATCCCAAGAAACAGTTTGGAGTGTGGAGGAGTGAGGAGTGGTGGGGAAATCATGAGCTATTTAAATGAATAGATGTATTATAGACCTCTTTGCATCATCCATTCATTCTGTATTTATCCTGTGCTCTTATATGCTTGGCAGTGAAGAAGGGATTGTCTAGGACCCTGAAGTCTAGTTCTACTGCTAACCATCTGACCCCCATCCTTAGAAAATTCCACCCATCAGATCAGAAGACATTTCACTTTTCATGTCACTTCAAAATGACACTGGAGGCATTTTTAAACTGTGTGCACTCCTTGCATTCTGTGAGAAAACTTTGGTAGTGAGCTCTGATACTAACTGAAGGGGCCTTCATTCCTCAGGTGTGCTGGTAATCAAGAATTTCTTCTGAGAATTTATCACCCAATGATCCCAACCACACTAAAAAAGTGGCCGCTATGACCTGCCTACTAACAATGGAAAAGAAAGGTACTATTGTGAAGAATCACAATATCCTGGAAGGATTTTCTTGAATTGATATTTAAGATGATGGATGACTTATATTCCAAATGTCACAAATATATTGGACAGTTAGATTCGTGCTTTAAATTTAAACCCTGGGTGCCAGAGAATGTACTAGATATTTTAAAAGAGATTATCTCTAATCTTCCCCGAAGCCTAGAAATATAACATACATACCCAAAGCTTAAGAATACTTGACATGAAGCAGCATGTAATTGAAAACATTTTTGTAAATCATATATAGACTGTGAGGAATTTTTTAAACATAATTGTGAGAGAGGAGTATAATAAAATCACTATAATATGGTTTGGGTATTTAAATAAAGGTTGTAGATGTGATCTCAGATTTATGTATACATTTTTAGACATAGAAATTTAGTCGAATATGGTTATGGGAAAAAGAGGGATACTTCAAAATCTGCTTCAAAATGGCCATTGTTTTCTAGTAATCCATTATCAATGATAAAGGCTTCAG
This sequence comes from Hipposideros armiger, assembly GCF_001890085.2. Classification (NCBI taxonomy): domain Eukaryota; kingdom Metazoa; phylum Chordata; class Mammalia; order Chiroptera; family Hipposideridae; genus Hipposideros; species Hipposideros armiger. The sequence continues at coordinate 1,063,842 of NW_017731639.1, forward strand.
AAAATATGAGATATTTCTCCATTTTGTTTCAATAGTGAACTGTGGCACACAGGCTGCCAGTGATTATCTTATTGTGCACAAATAAGTGGACTAACAGCTCATGCAATGCCACACATTTGTTGATGTTGGACATTCTAAAATGTCACCGCTCCAACTTGCTATTTACTTTACATGGCAGTTATGAGAAATGACTCATCTCCCTGTATGGACACATTTTTTATTTTAGCCATCAATAACTAGGAAAATGATAATAGACTCTAAGACTGATAATAATGAGGTTTTTTTTTCCCAACCAGCTTAGTATAATTGATAGTAAAAATAAAAAGATCAATAACACTGTGAACCCTTGCCTTGACTAAGCAACTGATAATATAGAGATGTTTAGAGTGATTTAGTTAAAATATGAACAACTAAATTAATTACGAATGATACTTTATAGATCAGACTCACTAAAATAATTATTTGGTATGGTGTGTGTGATGTGTGCGCACACCAATTTCTCTCTCTCTCTCTCTCTTTCAATGTAATGGAAGAAAAAAATCAAAGAACATATAATAATCTACATGGGTCAAAACATTGGGTAAAGAAGGCAGTGAAATGTCAGAAGTGATAATCGCCAACCACACTTATGAGCTGCAAATCATAAGAAATAACAACTAATGGGTCATATTTGCCACATCCTACTTATCATAAACTTCTTGGTAGTGACTAGGAAGCTCACCTTCTCCCTTGAAGCTAGAAAGTGAGTTCGGGAATTGGACTGATTAAATTTTTTAGGTCACACATCCCACTATCATAACCATAATGGATCCAACTTAGCAGAAATTAAACTACAAATAATATATAGTTACAAAGGTATAAAATTAATTCTGCGTTAACCGTGGAAAATTATCCAGTTGCGGTCTATTAAATTCAACAGAGATATACCTAAGTGACTACATTAGTACAAATAAAGGGAATTAGGGAGAATATTTAGAAGTTTTATTAGCAATTTAAAAACAATAGAGTGGTGAGTGAAAAGTGTCGTGTATTAGGAGGAATAATTATGGCAGATTTAATTGCTAAATTATCTTTAATCTTAGTTTTGGGATACTTTTCTGATCTAGGAATTAATTACAATACATTTTTAAATCTATAGGTGGACTTCTTTTATTTTTGAAGAAAGGGTAGATCTTTTAGTAGTGACTTGGTTTTACTGGATTATGGTCAGAAAATACTATCTATAAATATTCTTTAGAATGTGTTAAAGTTTATTTTGACCAATACATGAGTAGTTCTACATTTTTTTCCCCCCAATGGGACAAGAGAAAAACATATACTTTCTGTTGGCAGCATGATAAGAGTCTTAAGACCACAGCTCTAGAACCAGACTCTCTGGGTTAAATCCTGCTCTGCTCTTCTCTGTCATATAGCCCTTGGCAAGTTGCTTGTCCACTTAGTGCCTCAGTTTCCTCATTTTTAAAAAGCTATTATGAGTATTACATGAATTAATATGTAAACCCTGAACACTACCTAGCACATAGTAAGCATGATGTAATTGTTTATTAAATATATGCCATTTTATCCACCTGCTGTCTGTATACACACCACACACACACAGCTGATTTTATTTTTCAGATCTTTATTTTTTTGGTCACTTTACTTAATTACAACTCTCTCAGAATTTTGCAAAACTGAGTCTCCAGTATTATTTGATTTGATCCAATTGTATTTCTGGGAGCTTCTGCACTATGTATTCCATAGCTATGTTGCTTGCTACAAAAAGTTGATAATTCTTCATCTTCTTGTGAATAAAACGTTTTCTACTTCCATCATACCCCTTTTATCCTGTTTAATGGTTATAGCCTTGAATTCTGTTTTAGATAATATTGATAAGGAACTCCACCATTTTTTGTTGTTGTTTTACAATTACCATGCAATCTTCTTTATGATAATATTTTCAAACATTAAAAAATTTAGTTTAGATGTGCTCTCTGTAAGCATTTGGATTTTGTCTTTCATTCCAATTTAATACAAATCTTTGTCTCTGTTGAAATACCAACACACAGTTATTGTCACATGACTGATTTGAATCCACTCCTTCCTTGAACAAACTGTGAACTATATTATACACTGCTTGGCTTTCTCATTTTCCTCATTTTTACTTTATCCGGGTTCATCAACATTCTTATAATTCACTTTGTATTCTCCATTCACCTCCCTCAAGAAATGAAAATTCCGCCAGGCACCTCTACTTGCACTGGACTTTAAATGGTTAAACCATATTTTGGATATTTAAGAGCTGTTATTAAAAGATTTATAATAAGAAGTTAGCAAAGAATGAACACAAGATAAAACCTGCAACAATTTTTGCAAGTTATGAATTTTTTTAATCTATAGATAGAGTTGGTATTGATTTGTTTTTAATGTGTTTCCCAAAATAGAAATTTGGTAAAAAAACAGTTCTTTGTTTTGTTTTGTTTTGTTTTAATTGCTTCTTTAAGAGTGGAATTCCAGAAAGTGATTTTTTTTTTCACAAACCACAAAAAACAAGGGGAAACAGAACCTCCTATCCCTAAATGCAATTTCTCTGTGAGACCAGAGCTAGTGCTGGCTTTTAGTCATCTTTTCTGACTAATGACATTAGAAGAGAGCAGGCTGGCTGGCAAATTTATAAGCCTGCACTTAGCTCAAAGCTGGTCATACAAAAATTGTAGTGACCCTTATTTATTAATCTACTCTGTTCTGTATGGTGCAATTATCCGGTAAACATGTCACCTTCACACAGCTTAAAAAGCTAACGAGTACAGGCCCTTTAGAAAGCCTTACACATTTTTGTCCTTCCAATCACTCTGTGCAACTGCTGCTCTGCGAAGAGTTCCCAGGCTGAGGAAATAGAAATCTCTCCAAAAATTCAGAAATGACTCTGATCTGCATTCCCTTGTCACATGATTGGTAGACTGAACGATTTTAAAATTAGACACATTTCAAACGTTAAGTACATTAGTGGTTAGAGATCCTTGTTAAGCTAGGAAGCCTCTCCCTGCCTCTCACAGACATACAAAATCTTTCCAGTGTCCTCACACTGCTGGGCCTTCTGTTCTTTATCCAGTATATGTCTCCAAAGGAGCTCATTGGAAGGTAAATGAATGCAACAGATTCTCGCTAGGCATTTTTATTCATGTCCATCTATTGTCACATTTTGGAGCACACTTGAGAAGGAAGCTGGGGAGCAGTAGTAAAAACAGTAGCAAGCTGTCAGTTGATAGTTTGTCATTGTTCCCGAGACAAAAGGCAGACTGTCACAATAAACAGCATTTATTCCTTTCATATTTGTGGCTTAGGGCTGGAGAAGGGGAGGTGTCACTGGTCCTAATTGTAGAAGACATAAATAATAATAGTAGCTTGCAAATCATAGATCAAAGAACACAGAAGGAGTTGGCAGTGATGAAGGCAAGAAAATAGATGCTTCTAACCCAAGCTAATTTACTGCCCTTTAAAAAAATATGTCCTCCTTCCTAACAGTTGAAGTGGAGTCATTTTGTTTGCCTCTTCAGCTGGAGGTAAGGAAGATAAAACTTCAAATTCATAGGTGTTATGAGTTATTTTAGGCAAAAAAGGATGGGTAGATGATTTTTTTCATTCGAGAGAAGTTTTTAAATTTAGGCACTGCTTTTCTGAACTAGATGTAAATGGCGATGCTTATTTTAACCGTTATTGTGCTGAGAGCCTGCTGAAGCCTATAGCAATGCACACGTGAAGCCTTTCAGATCATGTTTCTGAGAGAGAAAAATTGATTTTAGGATCTGAGAATTCCTAGTTTACATTACACCTGCACAGTCTGACCTCATGAGAGGTAACACACCTAGCATCCTCAAGATCGCAGACCTGAATTACACCCTCTCTACTTGACTCCCCCAAACATGAGAAATATGACAGAGTGTGATACTACAATTGAGCCTGCGTGTGACACAGAGACTGCGGGCCACCTTCTCATTCTCTTCAACCTATGGGAACTCAATGGGAGAATTCCCGTAGGATGACAGAGGCTGAGAAACTCTCACCATGCAATTACCATGTTGAAAGGTTTCTCATTTACTGCTGGCAAAAAGTGTCTATTGTGGCTTCTAATAAAAACCTGTGAAACCACATGGGTGTAAAGTAATTTTTTTTTTCAACTTTTCAAGACGCTGGTGACAATGCTAAGTTCACTGTTTTAGCGTTGGCTGTGAAGTGTTTCACCCTATTTGTGATGGCAGGTTTACATCTGTGCTGTAACCTATCCTTACAGCAACATAATTGGAACTAGATTTCACACGTGGACAGGCTTTCTCTTTATGGAATGCATGTGATGGCTCTGAACACAAAGCATGATAAAGTACACATGGAGTATATGTTAGTATGTGAGTATTAACCCTCCATGGGGGTTGTGTGAATACTGGTTTGAAGTTTTCCAAAGAAGGTAGGCTTTGTTATAATATGGAAATCTGATGGTATGCAGAGCACAGAAGAGGTGGCAGTCTAGCTATAACAGCAGGATGCCCCATACAGGGACCATAACCTAGAGTTTACTGTGCAGACATCTTGGGCATCGGCATTTGAGTAGTCAGGTTGCAAACTTTGCTGCTTGTTATCCCCGACATTTGCTTTTGTACAGCAGTTTTGACAGTTGCACCGCTCACAGCAAACTGCCACCGTAGTTTGTTCTGCTTCAGTGCCACTTGACTGTCACAGCCTGTCACGAAGCAAGAAAGCGCTACACCTAACCCCATCGGACAGGGTTTAATCATTCCCATTACTCCTGTTGCCTGCCCAGGCCACCTTGACACATGCAGCATCCAATGTGACCCTTCCTTCCAACAGCACTCATTTCAGAGTGTTTCATTTTTAAAAATTTTATATAGAGCGATAAGCTACATTGTGAAATTTAAAAAAAATCAGAGAAATGCATTTGTTTACTAAAGAAATAAAACTGAAAATGATCAATTATGAACCAAACCCAAATGAAACCTGCCATTCCCTCTTCCCGTTAGGGCTGCTTCTCTCCTTACTTAACAAGAGGGGTGGTAACACTTTTGTTTCACTAGAGCTAAGCAGAAGAGAGTTGGTTGTTTGATTGGAGAAAGCAGATGGGAAAAGGCATTAGTGACTCTCCCCCCCTGCCCCCCAGCCTCCTTTTGTATGGGATGGCTTTATATCTATTGACTTGCTTCTGCTGATCTGTAAAATCAGGAGGGTCCCACCCCTTAGTCCGGAGCCAGCTTCTCTGGCACAGAGGCATTCGTGGGGAGTCTTTAGATATTTGGTGTGTCATCACCTATTTCCCAAGAAAGGTCTCTCAACTGCAGCTGATGACGTGACAGACACCAGAGACTACAACCAGTCTGATTTCTTCTCATTAAAATAAAAGGCTGCAATGAGGCCATATTCCTCCACCTTAAAAGAGAATTACAGGCAGTCTTACGAATACTACTGGTATGGGACCCATGAAGATCCAACAAACTTTGACCATTTACTATCACACAGATTAGTCTACCCGCTGGATGCTCCTCAGAGAATGGAAAGGGCGGGTAGCAATATCACTAAAGATAAAAGACCACAGAATTTTAGGCATTATGATCACTTTGCCACACATGTGGTTAGAATATACGTCTGGGTTAAAATTGCTCCATTTTGGCCAAATACACTGCTTTAAGGTAATGAATGCAAATAATTGGTCTGTTTTCTGATTGTTTTCTGTTTTCTTCAATTTATATTTAGATTCAAACCATCTAGCTCTGTCTACGTACTTAAGTTTTTTAATTGGCTGACTCAAACATCTTAGTATCAAAGATGTGACTGATTTATGACTAGAACAATCTGAGTTCTTTTCCTAAAATCATGTTATACTGGGAAAATAATTTCATTTTTATTTCATTGAGTTAAAAAAGGCTATAAAAAAAGGAAAGACTATTAATGAAACAGATGCTTTCAAGAGTTTTAAAAGGTCGCAATAAAAATGTAATGAATTGAATACTCTGCAAATAACTAAACTGTGAACTATGTATAAGACTAGGAGTCCCCACCCCCTTTTAAATAGTATCAGAATAAAAAGCAATAAACAAAACCTGGCATCTGGGATTTGTGAAAGGGCCCAGGACATCATTATTCCAATTTACTGGCACATTAACAATAGAATTGCCTAAGCAACTGAGCTGAACCTGAAGTTGGAGGCAGGAGAACTGGGACGGGCTCACTGGCAGATAAAGGACACCCTGGTTTGCACATGAGAGCTGACGTTCCAAAACCTAACAAAACACTTGACTTTGATAATGCCTTTGGAAAGGTAACAAAAGTCAAGGGCAGAGGACCCGTTGGCCCACATACCAATTTAGTTTTCTGGGGATTGCGTATTATATTAATTAAAGGCCTTGGCTACTAATGGAACATATATGTCAGACATGGATTGCAATGGGTTCATTAGAAACTCCTTAAAATTCTCCAGTTCTAAAATAAAAATCATGAAGGTAGTCATGTTTGCTGGCCATCCCATGGGCCTCCAGAGTACAGTCCCACCTACCTTTCCAGCTTTACTCTAACCACCTCCCGATCACAACCCTAGTGTTCCATTCAGATTGGTTTAGTCATTACCTAACATGTTTGATAAAATCCCGAAGTTATGCCTTTGTTAATACCACTTCCTATTAGAATGCCCTTCCCTTTTCTACCATTTGAAATGTTATTTATCTTTTGAAGGAAGATTTCATAATCTCTCTTATCCATGAAATATTTTCTTACTTCTCCACCCAAATGTATCCTTTATCTAGTGAACTTCTAAAGCATGTAATTTGTACTTTTCTTACCAAAATAGGTTATTTTGCATTAGTCTTCTCTCTATTGCATTCTAAGCAACATGAGAAGACGACTGTGTGATCTTTTATACACACACACTCACACACCCCACTGGGAGTATAGAGCACAGTGCTGGAAAGTAGTAGGCATTCAATAAATTGTTGTCGTCTCTTCTACTTTGTTAAAACCACTATAGGTAACTTCTTTTTGTGAAATACACTATTGTAATTGTTGATCTGGTTACTAAATTGAAGATTTGTGATTAGTAAACTGATTTATAGCTTAAAAGATAGATGTACCTGCTAACATAACTATATCTATAAAGAGTCTTTTATAGGGAACATACTTGTCCATTTTATATGGTTGCTTTTTTTCCTCACATTGTTTCACACTACATAAATGAATCAAGTCACATTAAACCCCCAAATTCCATTAACTGAAGAGCTGTCCCCAGTGTTGCCCGCTGGCCGAGGAAGGAATCCCAGTCCATCACTCTGATGAACAAATACCTAACACAGCATCTCCTCTGTACCTAGTACTGTGTGTTGGTATGACACGCAAGGAAGTCGCGAAGCTTCTCTGCCATCTGCCTGTTCAGTTGAAAACAAACAAAACTACATGAAAATCATAACCAGTGCCTAAAACATTTCTTTTGGGAGCCAAAATTGTGTAATATGCCCCTAGTATGACCCCACGGTAACCTATCAACAGGATCCCTTTGCTGTTGTTTGCAAAAAAAGTCAGTTTGTGTAATCAACAAGCAGTCTAAATGTAAGAAAAATGGCTTATGCCTAAGCTAAGCACCAACCTGTACAAATAGTTTTACATACTGAACTCAGGATAATTCCATCTATTTTTTTTTAATTTTTGTAAAACAGCTGTGGGTATTATCCCAAAATAGCTAATGTTAACTAGATAAGTAGCCAGATCTATAATGCTCCATGCGGACTCTGGCTGTTGCGTCTCCATCTGTACCGCCTGCTGCCTGCCTGTTTTGAATTATGGAGAGCTGGGCGGGGAATCTAAGAGATAAGGATTCAGTGGCATGGGTTGTCTCTGCTCTCCCTTTCATAGGGGAGATATTTTTCTCTTTTATGCTTTGACAGTGGCTGATTATATAGGATTCCAACCCACCTCCTCACTTTCAAAGCATTTCTGTGTGAAGAACACCTGACCTATAGTTTTCTAAGTACCAGGTGTGGATCTGATTACCTTCAGGTGTCCTAATGCTATCTGTATACAAGTATTTTAGTTCCTTCCTGTCCTTTGTGTCTTTCTATTTACACTTCAAAACTTGGGGAGTCTTATTTCCTTGAAACAAACAGCATAACACTTATTAAGCAGAGAAATTCATTTGCAGATGAATCATGATCACATACTTCCGTATCAGATGTTAGCTTTCAGCTCTGAACTCTAAATCTCTATTGTGAGTGGCAGCAGGTAAAGGTTTTAAACTCTTCTCAGCAGATGGAATAAGTCTTGTCAGTTATTAAATTGCCACTGAGCTATTTTTGGTTTCTTATTTTTTTTCAGTTCTCTTTTTTTCTTTGTTACATTCTATGCCATGATTTTTAACAATATGATTTTCTTTTTCAATTTTAGAAGCAAAACTAGAAATTTCTAACAACTGTTTACTTTTTGCATAATTTTACTCTCTGCCCTGTGTTGTCTATGCAGCAGGGGTTGAGACAATAAAACTGGGGTATGTTGTTGATAATTCTCCACAAAAGTCAAGCGATACCACCATAGTATGAGATAATGACTATTACTATTTTGGTCTTGATTGATACCTACATTCCACTTTAAATACAAATATAGCAACAAGGAATCTCAACAACTTATATAACAAGTGACCTTGTCAGAAATGAAGATCCGTGTCCTTTTGCTGGGCAACTATGGTGGAACGAATCGCAGTTGGGTACAATGTGAGGTTGTGAATATCAAAAACAATTGCCTACACAGGAGACAGATTAGAAATCTGTGTCTAGGCTGCTGCTCTTAAGTCAAAGACCCTAAAAAACAGCAACACTGGTGAAGAAAACTGAAATAGAAAGCAGAAAAGTGATGATAGGAAATGAGATAGAAATCAAGTTGAGGAATTACAAAGCTCACATAGGCACACCTAGTCTACAGAGGTGCTGAGGCACATACAGAAAGGTTTTAATACTAGTCCTATGTCTTCTTTTCTATCTGTCCTTAATTTTCAGGTCAGTGTTTCTTTTTTTTTTTTTTCCCAAAAAGATGGTGACTGCAGTACTCATTCAAAACTCTCAAACTCATTCCATGCACAATGTATGGCACCCATTTATCTACATGGAGTACAACTGAATTGGGGTGAAGGAAAGGGATGACTGCTGCTTTGTGGCTATGATCACAGGGTCTTTCCTGTAAAATTGACTGGTGGTTCTTGGTATCATGAGGCAGGTGCTCATGCCTGTTTCTCCAGGGCTTACTTTGGCTGTTGCACTTCTGAAAAAGTGCAATGGGTTCCTGAGCAGAATGGAGGTGTATAGGTGTCTAACAACATGTGAGTAGAAAATTCCTAGAATGGGCAATGGAAGAAATTTAATAATCCTGGGTTGCAGACTGGGAAAATGTGTTTCTTTTTTCTTTTCATTTTTAGAAATGACTAAATTCAAATTTTAAAATATCCCAACTTCTGCAAGAGGCAATATGCCAACTAGAATTAATTTTGCCTTTCTGTTGGTTAATTAATTTAATGTTTTTAATTTATTATATTGGGGGTCAATGGCAATGGAATACTACTCTGCCATAAGATGAAATATTGCCATTTGCGATAATATGGATAGATCTTGAGATTATTATGCTAAGCCAAATAAGTCACACAGAAAAAGTCAAGAACCATATGACTTCACTCATATGTGAGATAATTTTGCCTTTCAAAACCCAGTCTTTGGTTATAAAACTAGATCCATCGCCTACTTCCTGAGGCTCTTTATGAGCCTCTGGTTCTTGATCTCAGAATTACCACTAATCCTACAATGCTATTGTAATTATTAATGTGATAATGATGTCAAATCCTTAGCATCAAGCTTCTCACAAAATAAATACTAATAATTTATGCTAATAAACATAAACCTATTAGAAGCAATTTTGATCATTGTACTGAGTGGTATGACCAGCTGAAACCTGAACCTGTTACCTATTTGAACAAGCTTGTAGACCAAAGTAAGTAACAACTGACTGGTGAAATGATTTTTTTTCACAAGTTATTGTATTCTAAAAATATCTTAAAATAGTTGTGTCTCTGTAGAAGTAGATACAACCTAAGTCGGTGGCATGCTAGCATAAAAATTAAAACAAAGTAATTGCCTACCCTTTTCTACAAATGCACAGGGGTTTTTCATTTGCCCGTGTCACATATTGACCCTTGTTGCAAACTAACAGCATAATTTTACATCATGGTCCTCTAAAAATAATTTTATTGGTTGCTGTTCACTTTTTAAAAGCCATCTTTCCTAGTGGGTTGTCCAAAACTGACCCAAATAAACCTTGGAGAAGGACTGCAAGAAAGTTGTGGTCTCCCACACTTAGAACTTGGGAATACAATCCTATTGAAATGTAACTCCAGAAAAGGAAAAATTGGAGCCACTGAGCAGAAAACCAATTCTGCCTAATTCAGTGAAAAGAAACAAGAAAAAAGTATTAAAATGGTTGTATTTAATTGTTGTGATAGACCAATAGGCCAATTACAAGCGACAGAGTTGGTAAAGCTGTTAGTGCTGAAGGTAAATTTTCTTTAGTTTCTCCCACCTTTTTCATCATTTGAGACCCATGCTATACACAAAGGAAGACATGAGCCACCCTTGCCTGAAGAACTCATAATTCGACTCCCTTTTCTTAGGGTTCTTTTACCTCCTGATCATGAAAAAAAAGTGTGTTTTCAAGCCACCTTTTAGTAGTTAAGGACCTGTCACAGTAACATCTTGCCCGAGTTTCATGGATGGAAAATTTCTGTCCTTATATCCATTCAAACACTCCTTTCTTATGTCTTATTTCCTCTCTGCTTTCTGTTAGGGAATAAAGCAAAGAGATAAACTAAGTCTATTCATTTAGCAAATAGATAAACTAAGGGAATTCTAACTGATAACTGGGTTCTGTGGCATTAATTTGGGAGAGGTTTTATTTTAATAAGGGGCTATTCAAGACACAAACATTAATCCTGAGGAGCAAATAATTAATGGTGCTGTGATAAGACATTAAGGGATATATTTTGGGCAGGAGGGTGTTTCTGGAGCTTCTCTAAAAATGCTTTGCATTTGATCTGTATATCAAGCTATCTCTGGTTATAACACTCATAGAAAAAGGTCAACTTTGATGATAAAGTACATTAATTTAAAGGAGAACCTGAGACAACATTAATCGTTTGAGGTTGTAATATGTAACTTTCATCTTGCAATATTCACAAAAGAAGCCAAACTTGTTAATACATCAACCATCTTAAAAGTATGTAATATAGGCAATAAAAGCACAAAACTATAATAACTTTAAAAAGAAGTAGTCTTTTGAAACACTGCAAGCCAAAGTGCCCTGCAGATGAAAAGCAAGTACACTTTTCTTTATTACAATCACATACTCACACTCAAACATTTTTCTTTTGAATGGGCAGAAAAGAGTTTTCTTTTTTTTTTTTTTTCAAAAAAGCAGTATTTCAAACAATGTGTTTTCTTGTGATAAGAGATCTGTTTTAATGTATTTATAAAAGAGGACCTTCAAAATGGTATGTTACAGGGGAAGCGTTAGGATTACAAATCACACTGATTTTTTAAAAGGACCCAAAAATTCTGTAAAATTGCTCCACCCCTTGCCAAGTTCTTTCAGAGAGATGCAGTTTTCTTTTCTTTCTTTCTTTTTTTTTTTCTTCTGGAAGATTTATGTCACAGTTATTTGTTAGTTAGCACTGCTTTGTGAAGAAAAAAATAAGCCCAAAAGAGCCTCTTTTAAAATTTCTCAGAACTTAGCTCCCACCATTTTTTTTTCCTAGCCATAGGGGGGAAATAAAATTGACATATCATCTTCCTAGGAATCCCCTTTATAAAAATATTGTTTGGAGTGCTATCAATTATGAAGCAAACTTTACTATTTTTTCTTGCTGTATTTTTCTTTCAAAACAAATGCTTTCTTTTAGCCTCTCAATCTTACAGGAGTATAGTAGATATCCTCTAACACAGAATTAAGAAATATATTCAGCCTGCATTTCTTGTTTTGCAAAATTATTTGAATACTATTTGAGAATTATTCTATGATATTCTAGATTTAAATTACAGAATAATAATTTATGCACAGTACATGCAGTGACACCTGGCCCTCGGCCTCCTGTCTAACAATACACTAGACAAGAATTATTACTCCATAATTCACACCCTGTCATGTCTTATTGCTTAATTAAAGCACAACCTTCCTCTACATGACAAGCAATTGGACTGTTAACATTATAGATGATTATCCAACCTAGCATATTTTATTTTTACAACTCACTCTTTTTATGTACATAGGGTGCTCATTTTGAGTACACCTAACTCTGAAAACAGGAAAAATCTGTTTCTTTACTACTATTTCTGGCTAATGTACAAATTTCAACTCGCAAAAACATGGGCAAAATATTAGATGTTAGGAATTAGTTATTTAGATATTGAAATAACAGCCCGGTATCTATGAAGCAAATTAATGTATTTATTTGAAATCCTAACTGTAATATTTGATTTTCTCTGTTCTTCTATTATTATGTAAACACTCAGGATGATGCATAGATGCATGCACTTGTAAAGTAAGTGTAAATAAATAACTGCTTAGGGCCTATATATGAAAATCTTAAAACTCCAATGAAGAACTCAGAAGAGAATAAGTAAATGATAAAACCTACCATGCACTTGGATAAGAATATCATATTGCACAAAGGTATTGATTTTCCTCACATTTATTAATGAGTTTAACAGTAATTCAATTAAAATAATAAAATCAACAGTATTGTTTTAAGTTGACAAAGTGATACCAAAAAATTTAGGTTAAAAAATAAGTATTCAAAAATTGCTAGAGGAATCCATGGGAAAGAGACAAAAAAAAGCAATGAGCAGTACCTAGTCCTATCAAATAGTAAAATATATTACATTACAATACTATAATAATTAAAATAGTTTCATACTGGAGAAGATGTGATGAGAGAGATGAATGCAAATCTAGAAATAAACATGCATATAGAAATTTGAATGGTGACATAAGCAATATTTGAAATAAAGGGAATAGAAGAAACTGGGTAACTATTAAAAAAATAAATTTGGACACTCTTACCTAATTCTTTACAGCAACATAAACTCAAATGGATGAAAATTTAAATGTGAAAAATGGAACCATATAAGCTCTAGAAGGTTAATTTATATATAAAGATGATAAGACTTTTCTAAGTAGGATGAAGAACTCAGAAGACATAAAGAAAAGATTGGAAAAAATTAGCCAATAATGCTAAAAAATAAAATCAAATGACACATGTAAATCTCAGGGAAAAATATTTAATATGTATGAAAGATAATTTTCAAATCAAATCACAAGAATGATGATCACAACAGAAAAATGGTTGAAAATTGGGAAAGCTGTATCTTGAGTATATCAAAGTCAATATCATAGTTGTGATATTAGTACTACAATTCTGCAATATGTTACTATTAGGGGAAGTCCTGCAAAAGGTACATGAGATCTCTCTGTATTATTTTATAGCTGCTTGTGAACAGCATAGAGTGTGCTTATACAAACCTAGGTGATACAGAATATAACTGTTATTATATATGCTATACTTTTATACGACTGGCAGTATAGTAGGTTTGCTTACACCAGCATCATCACAAACACATGAGTAGTGCATTGTACTAAGGTATTACTATGGCTAAGCATCATTAGGTGATAGGAATTTTTCAGCTCCATTATAATCATATGGTACCACCATCTAATAGAAGGTCAATCATTTACTAAAACATCATTATGTGGCACACGACAGAGTCTGTGTGTGTGCGCACACACACACACACACACACACACACACACACACACACTCACAGTGCCAAAAAAATGAATACACATTTTTAAGAAACGAAAAATATTGTAAATATATATATACCGATAACAAAAGATGAATAAAAGTCATTTGTATACATTTTGTTGGCACCCCCAGTATATATATAAATTTTAAATGCACATGCTCTTTGACACACTAATAGTAATTTATGTAATGAATACACCAGCAACAATTCTCAAGTATATACATATACAAAAATATATTACAGCATTGTTTGTAACAGTAAAAGATTGGGAACAACTAAAGAGTGTATCAATGGAACAAAGCACTAAGTAAATGAATTTTGGCACATCCACGAGGAAGTAGTTGAAAGGAATGAGGCAAATGTCTCTGAGCCAATATACATCAAAATTAAGGGGGAAAATGCAATGTGTGAAAAAATGGGTATAAATATCTCTTTTGCATAAGTAAAAAAAAAAACCCAGCCAATCAGTAGAGAAGTCAGTCAAAGGAGATAGGCATGACAGTTGCTAGAGAGAGAGAGGCAAATAGATAGGTTGATTGTGTAGGGAAAGGCTTATGTGGGCTCCATCTTCCAAATCTCTTGGACTTTGGGGGCAGGGGGCAGTCATGACCCCTGTTTCACCTGGCAGTCCCCCACGCTGCCACCTCTCCTCATGCAGTTTTCCTCTACCTTGGCTGCACAGGGACTGGACAGTGAGCCTAGTGCCCCGTAACTGTCCAGTTAGGGAACAGCACATCAGATACCCACAAACCTGTGAGTAGTTCTTTTGGCAGCTCCCTCCTTTGGCTTTGAGGATGGGAGACAACCAAGTCCCAGTGGTATCCTGAGTAGAGGCATAGGTGTATCTAGGCAGCAAGATAGGTAAATAGCTATTCATAGGGAGCAAAAGAAAAAGTGTCCCTCTTTCCTTATTACTGTTTACAGACCACTGTGTACTCACTCTCCTTAATTACCCCGTCTTTCAATCACACATCTCTAGGTTATATCACTCTTTATAGATACTCCTTGTAAATCTCCTGAGTGGGGGATCCAGAGATGGGTGGCTTCCAGGAAACCGCCCTTCTCAGGTTTCCTCCCTCTTCATTGGCTACTCCTCAGAATCCTGACTCCTAAACATTGGGGTGCCCAAATCTCAGCCCTGGGTCCTTCTTGTCAGTGCCCTTCAGTGATTTCACCCAGTCAGGTGACTTTAAATACCATCTATATGCTAAGCATTCCTAAATCCCGGTCTCTAACCAAGACCTAAACCACAGATTCCTGTGTAACGCTATTTACCTGACATTTCCAACTGGACATTTAACAGGCATCTCAAACTGAATGGGCATCTCAAACCAAACAACTTTTTCCTACTAGTCTTCCCAAGTTATCAAATTACAGCTCCATCCTTTTAGTTGCTCAGATATCAACTTTGGAGTCATCTTTGGTTCTTTGTGATGTCTCCTCTCATCCTAAGTCCATCAGCAAATTCTGTCAGTGCTACCTTCTGCATATATTTGGAACGTACACCCACATATTACCACTGCCTCCTCTGCCATACTGGTCCACGCCACCATCACCTCTAGCCCAGATTATTACAACAGTCTCCCAACCAGTGTCCTAGTGTTTGCCCTTTCTCCTCTTTCGTCTACTCTGAACATAGCAATCAGGGATGTCTTTTTAAAACAGATCAGAACATGTCATCTTTCTTCTCAAAATCCTCCAATATTCCACATCCAGAAAAAAGAAATCCTTTAAAAGCTTCCCAACTTATATAGATTAAGAGCGAAAATGTAACAGTGACCTCTAACAGTCCATCTCTGTGATTCTCCTCTGACGCTTCCTTCCTGCCCACACTCCTGTCCATTCAATCTCTTTTAGCCCCTTTGTCCTAAAAACATAGGTTTTTTTTTTGTTATTTAAAGTAAGAACAAAACTTATATTGGCATTGGTATTACCGGATATAATAGGACTTTTTTGTATACTACTGTTTTTCAAAAAAGGTAACACATTTTATTTAAAATAAATCCACACAATTTTTAAAATTGCTATCAAAGTTATAAGTAAGCAATTAACCCAGAGATCAAACAATAGTGGGATAAGGAATTGCCCAGCTAACTGAACAG
Organism: Hipposideros armiger; assembly: GCF_001890085.2. Classification (NCBI taxonomy): domain Eukaryota; kingdom Metazoa; phylum Chordata; class Mammalia; order Chiroptera; family Hipposideridae; genus Hipposideros; species Hipposideros armiger. The sequence goes on from NW_017731639.1 coordinate 1,079,806, forward strand.
TCCACGTCTAAAGAATTATATAAATTCTAAACACAAAGCCTATTAAATGACCAAAGCAATAAGCATACAACTGTTCCATTTCGACGGCCAGAGAAGTGTTTAGTGAGGTTTTACTGGACTGTACGTAGTCCAATAGTAGAGGGCGACGACCAACACCTCTCTTGCTATGCTTGTTGGTGCATCAACTAATTATAGTACGGTTGTGATGCAATGTAGCGATTGAAAACTTGGATCTGATAATCCATGTTCAGCAACAGAACAGAGTAAGAGCTGATTTTATTAGCCTGAGTGATAGGCTATTATATTAATGGCTCCATTTGAGGAAGGGTGGCCCTGGCTCATCGCAGTGCTGACTATGCTCCATTTCCTAATGACTTGTGGTTTTCTGTCAAGCATGAGCATTACGATTACCTAACACACATGAAGACAAAAGCTGACACTATCTCAGGTACACTGTACCCCCTTTAAATCCAAAGGTATCATCAATGTAGTAGTATTGCTACAGTATGTGGGGTTTTCTGTTAACTACATTAACACTATGTGAATCCAAGCGGAATTAGCTTCCAATTTGCGAACATATGGCTACTGTTTCTACTAATAAATATTTCTACAGATGTGAGGCCTATGAAGCCCAAAGTGATACTTGCCTTTTCATGATTATTAAATACATATATTCTCAAGACACATAAATAGATTTAGGCCATTTCAAGTATAATTTCATAGAAAACCACTTCAAGTACCACACCTTGCTTAGTACATCATATATGACAAAGGAATGTGGTATGAACACGTAAGTACAGAAAGTCAAAATAAAAACTTAGTTTTTTTGAGGCACATGTTTCATGCTTGTTACCCCTAAGTAATTTTTTAAACAGAAAATGTTATATTACTTATATCTCAATGGCTTTGATACATTTTATTTGGGTACTGCTAGCCACCAAATAATAAAAGGATCTCTTTGTAAAGAAGCTGTGTCATTTTTGTTTTGTTTCAGTCCTAGTAAGATTGTCTTAATTGTCATAAAAAATTGTCTATTTTTTTATGAGATTATCATCTCAGGGTTTTCTGATCTCTCCCAATTTTTTCCACTTCAGGTTTTCTCACAGGTAATAATAAAGCTCTCTTGATAGTAACATAGCCATCTTGTGATTTTCTTTTTAAGTGGGGCTCCCCATTTTTCAGTTTGAAACAGTAGGCATAGAAAAGTACCCGGGAGTGGAAGTGTGGGGACCACATGTTCTCCTGAATGTTTCAGGAATCCAAAGTCTCAAAAAAAAATTCTTTTTATTTTTGTTACTAGGACATGGTGGTTCCCCCAAATATTTTGTGACTCTAGCCCTATTACGTCTATCACTTTTTCCTCTACTTTCACCAGGACCAATTTATGGGAGTGTTTAGGTTTGGTACGTGAGTTATTATTTCTAAAATTTACTGCAGTGTTTCCACTGTTTGGCATTTTTGCCTTTAGTTCTCACTATTTGCTTTCCCACTTCTATTTGTGTAGACGTATCACCTTTATGCTTAATAGTTTGTTGATTTAGTTTTCATTGTGGTCTTCATTTTTTTGCTTTTGAACATTTTATACAGTAAACCTCAAGTTCTATTTATATTTTGTTTGAATAATGCATATATTGTAGTTTTATATTTTAAGTAAACAATTCAATATTTTGAAATTCCTGTATTATTATTTTTCTTGAAAAAGATTGAAACTAGGTTTTTTGTAATTGTTAAGGCATTTAAAAAATCTGTGAATAAAAACTTTAAGATATAAATGTGGGAATTTATATAGTATAATTGTCTTGATTTTTAGCAAACAGCCCTGTCCCTGAATTTTATTTTAGACTAATAAACCACCCAGATTATACCAAATGATTTATTAGATTTCATGAAAGTCAGGACCTCAGAATACCTATAAATTTCTTTCAGAATGAAATACACATACAAAAATGTTTCAGTACAATCTTTGGTGAGGCTGGGGATTAGGTTATATTTACAATTAGGTAAGTTTCTGAAAACTAAACTCAAGGACTATGATTGGATTTGATTTCAAACAATCCCTCCATAGCATATGCATTGGTTGCTATGCAACAAAATTTAATATCAACACATGATGCTGAGTGATTTTTGCATACTGTAATTGGCTCGCAATATCTGCTGCTTAACAATCATGAAGAGAATGTGTTACTTAAATTGAAATGGCTATGTTAAAAATGTAAATTTTTACAATTAAGAGGAAAAACTATAACACAAAACCTACATCTTAAAAATGAAGGAAAAAACTGCCTTCTGTGATTATAGATGTACAACAGTCTGGAAAGTTTCTCTTCCACCCTTTGGGACAGTATTGAACATATTGAAGTAACTTTTTATGCTGGTCTACTCACCTAGCTTCTCTGATGAGTTGGCCGTGGAAAGCCTATATAGAGGCTGAGCTCAATTACTGTAATTTATGTATCCTTGGACGTCAATCATTCCTGTTGAGAGGTGGGACTCATAAGCTCTCAGTGCATTAATTAAGAGCTCATCTCAGCAGAGCCATCTTTCTACCTAAGGACCAAAAAGAAAGTTTTAATTAGATTTTTAAAAGCGTATGTAATATATAAAATCAAGTATAGTTCTTTAGTTGGTATGTGAGGCAACAACTAGAAGGGAATATTTCAAACAATACAAAGGGCAGCAGTTTTCAATCATCTGTGAAGTTCTAAGGGGAGAGAATCAATCTCCAACGTTGGTTTCTTGGACCGTCATGTCATGGAAATAACGAAAGTTTTGACTATGTTGTTTCATTGCCAACATAATTATTGGACCCCTGTCTAATTATTGATGCAGAACTGATGCTGATCAAATGCCATTATAACACTGAAGACAGACAGTATTTCCCTCTGATGAGTGGCTTTTTGTTCCAGACTAGCTCCTGACCTAATATGCAATGGGAGATACAATGCAAGTTCAGCAAAAGGGAATGAGGGAACTTGCACAACACATCAATTTCATTGGTTCAGTGATGGACTGAGTGTGCCGTTGCTGGCTAACCTAAAAATATAGGGACTCGAGAGAGGCAAAAACTAGCCAGGCTCACTCGTGTCAGCTGCTTGAGAGGGGCTGTTCTCCCGGAATGGCTTGTGTGAGGCCATCAAACATACTTCTTAGAGCTCACTTGGGAAATGATAGATACATTATTGATTAAAATATTTATAAATTAAGGGGGGGAAACAAATTTTAAAAGCTAGTTCGGATTCTAGAAGGGAAATACATCTACTAATAGCTATTAACCCCACCCCCTCCATAATTAAGGAGGAATGGTCACAATTCATGCCTGGGAGAACAAAAACAAATGAGTTTACCACTGTACAGGAAAAAAGCAAATGATGAAAAGAAATACTGAACATTCAAAACACTGCAGTAAGTCCTAGAAATAATAAATACATCACTGAATCTAAACATTCCAAAAAAATCAGGCCTGGAAAAAAGTAGAGATATAAAACTTCTGCTTTTGGAAAGGTTCTACACAATGAGGAAATATAAACTGAGCAAATGAGCACAAAATAAATGATGTAATAATTATGAGGGTGCTTCTAACAGGCAGGATTGGCACAATGGGCAGATGCTTCAGAAAGCAAAGAAAGTGCTGTTAGTTGGCTCAACGTAACAAATCTTGTGTTTCAGTGTTTCTCGCTGCTATTATATTTCTTTTTTTTTTTTCCTAAGGGAGAGTATTTAGGAAATCTAGTTACAGTATATGCTATAAATTTACCACCTAACTAGCATGTGAGCCTTGTACTGAATAACAGTAACAAACCTAACCAAAAAAATAAACAACTGTATATTTTACAGGTATATGGTTTATGCAGGGTGTTTCTAAATGATAGTGGACAAGGAAAACATTACTATATAGACAAATTGTCAGAAGAATAAAGCTAGGAATTGTAACCCGTCATTTAAAGTTCACAAAGATATTTTATAATCCTTGCTCCCCATCTTTCCCTCATATGTTTTCCCAACTATTTTGCCTCATTTATTGTGCTGTATAATGTTTATTGCACAATACATATAGTAGCACTCCCCAGATACAAGTTAGCAATTGTGCTGGTTACACCAATCTTGAGTGCCTGATACATTTATATAATACAACCTCTTACCTTTGAGTACCATTTCTGTGTCTTTCAATGCATCTTTTAAATTTATATTTAAGCCAGGATATATTACGAAGTCAAATTACCTCTTGGGAATATTGTACTCAAGGATGTCTGAATGGTAATATTAATATACAGTTTTCTGTTTTATGATTGTGTGGAATTTCTTTACCGCAGTAATCTCTTTGTTTTCCTAGCAAGACTTAAGTTATATTAAAGATAGACTGAGGACAGAACATGTTAAAATTAACAGATATTTAGTGCAGTTGTTTTTGAAAAAGAACAACATCACGGTGTGCCTTTCCATGGAATGCCAGCTATTTTTCTTTTTTTTTTTTCCCTGAAGTGACAGTTTTTCTTGTGATCCAAAGGCTCCTTCCAGTGACATTGACCATGGTCACTGTGCTATACACTCCTTGTTAGTTCCTGAGGGATATGCATCTTGACCAAGAGCATGTCAGAAGGAACATGCTTTGGAACAGGCAGTAAAATTGTGTGCTTTTAGCCAAAGATATTGTTTTACTCCTTATTGTAGTTTCAAAAGAACCCAATTTTAGGGCTGGGGGGTTCAAACTAAGCCTTTTCCTGAATACAAATTTCCTTATTTTTCTTTATGAAATTTCACAACTTAAATGGAGATCAGCTAAGCAGAAGCCAGATCAAAAGCGGTATCTGGAATAAGGCATCCACACTAGCCTTTGTAATTTGCTCTGAAATTGTTTGCAATGGTACCATGGCATTCCAAAAAAGACACCTTCGTATGGATTTGGAGAATGACAGATGTTGGAAGACCTGAGTACATCTTGTGCTCCACTCCTATTATAGGAAATCACATAATTTTTCAAAGATTCTTCAAGTATGTGATCTACAGATCCTTGCCTTACCCAAGACTCTCATCTCCCCAGAAAGGGCTTCTGTGTTACCAACTATATGCTTCTATTCTCTACCCTTCTAGCAGCCAAGATGTCAGCTGCAGTGCAAGAAAGTACATGGCATTGTTTCTTCTCTTATGGTTTTCGGGAGCCTCCTTGAGTTCCTGACAATATGGCAGGGGTCATTGTTATATATCAGTTTGATGAACTGGGGGATGATAAAAACGTGAGCACTCGTAGTGACATTATAGAAGCCCAAGCGGTTTCAATTCAAATATTAGTTTGCTCACTATTTAAGAACAGTATAGTTGGAGATGGCATTATTTTTAACTTGTGTCTGAGAGTAAATATTCACATGAAGCTATCTGGTTCTGGAAAAGGAAGAATTAGAGTATGTTTACTTAAAGAAGAATTTTTACCAGGTGGACCAGTAAATTCTTTTGAACATTTAGCAATTTCAATCAGTGAAATCAGTCAAGTCAGTATATTTTAAGTTGCCACATTTCTATACTCATGGGACTTGTATCTAAAAGCAAATTATAATGAAGCTGTAGATAAAATGACCCAGTTATTATTCTGTCTTACCGCTGGTGATAAAGTGTGAAAGAGTTGGTTTATTTTCTGACCTCCTCTACTCTTCTTGAGAAATTATATTAGAATAGAAATTCCTTTTTAGATTATATAATGAGTAAATATATAGACATTGACTTGGAACACTGGGTTCAAAAATACACATCATGTTAATAGCATAAACTGGGACTTCCTGCAGTCTTTAAATTACAAAAACACCAACTTTGAGTTTATTTTTATAATTCAGGCTGGCAATTGGGAAATGCATTATCAAAGAGTTTCATATTTCTATTAATGAGGCCCCATATAAAATCTTTACAGGTACTAATTAATTTAGTAATGCCCAAGAAAGATAAACCGAATCTAGTGTGTGAGAGTACAAAGTTTGAGGAACAAGACTGAATTAGTACTCTACAAAACTGACTTGTTTAGATAAGTTTTTTTTTTTCTAAGCCATAGCTGATGTTTGGGTGGGTTATCAGTCTTTTACCTTTGACATTTTATTATTTAGTTTTAATGCTGAAATACTGCATCGTACATGAGCCTAGAGGTTTTCTGCTTTGATTTATGAATCAGAATAATAAATAAATGATGATTTAGTTCAGTGTTGATGTCAGGATTGTCGTAAGTTTCATATTTTTTAAACCTTTCCCAAGACTGACTTAGAAAAAAAAAGATTAATTTCTGGCGAGTTTCTTGATAGTTACTATTAGGGGAGAACAGTGTTCAAATTTTATGGGCATTAGGTTATACCAGTGATGTCAATTAATAGCTACGTGTATTGAATGTTTCAAGTACCAGACTGTTTTCTTGTAACTCTTCTACAAGTGTAATACAAGTATAATAACAACGGAGGGGCCAATAATTAATAACACTATTAAGATGTTCTAATGTAATTTTTTTTTTTTTTTTAGCTGAGCCATCCTGCTACCTGTTGGCAGCTCAGCGGCTGCTCAGCTTGGGCTGGACTCGAACCACTGTTGCTCAGAGCTCAAACTCTTGAGCGAGCTCTTAACCAACTGAGCCACTCGGCCGGCCCTTCTAATGTAATTTTTTAAGTAGAAATCAATCTCTCGTAATACAGGTTTGGCAGTTTGTGAAACTATTCAAACATTTCACAGGTGAAGCCACAGTGGTAAAAAAATAGTAGGGGAAATCTATATTTATTTATTTAAATAATATGTTTTTTTCACATACCCTACTTTTTACATTTTCATGTAGATTCCATATATGGGCATATTAGCATATATTACCTATATCTGTAATTGCATCTTTTTTTAATTTAAATGATTTTCTTTTAAAAAAAGATTGAGAGTGGAGGAATTTTCAATATTAAAAAAATATTAAATATTTCCAAATAATCTTGTAAATGTCATGACATATGGAAAGCTTTACTTTTATCAGACTGTTTCCTAAAGATCCTGCAGAAACTATACACAACTTATTTTCAAAAGAGTTTTTAGTTATTCTGTAGTCCACTTTCACTCTATGCCAACAGTTAAGGCTTATATCTTCTATTCTCATATTCTCATAACTCAAAGAAAGGAGAAAATAACAGATTTTTTTTCCTGTGATCTGGAAAATCTTGAGACTTAGGGTGATATTTAGCCAGTTATACTTTCATATAAAATATGAATCACTTTGAAAATTGGTATCCTGCAGTCGACATCACCTAATCAACAACAAATCTATAATTGCATATATGTATATAAATGCTTATATATGTGTGTGTGTATGTGCATATATATAATGCCAAGTAAAAAGTATTCAATGTGTTTCATTGTTAGTGCTAATAAATATGTGTATATGGTGGTAATCTTGGGTGGTATAAATGAGACATGATTGGTTCATTCACACACATTTTTAGTCAATGAATTTTATTGAACCCCAGACAAGAGCCAATCATTATGCTGTGTTCTAGGAATAAAACTATGAGCAAAATAGCTGAGGACCCTGCCCTCATTAAGCTTCCACTTTAGGAGAGATATAGAGATAACAGTTACCTAAGACCTCGATACGTTTACACAGTATCCACATTTATCTATTTTATGTGCCATGGCATCCTGATACAATGATCAATTTGGTGATTTTCACTTTCCCCAAACATTTGAAAACATACTTTATGTTGAAGTCTGATTTACCACATAACAAAATTAAAAATGCAATTCTAAATTACTTCTAGGCATTCAGTATAAAGGGAAATATTCAAAGATACGGTTACAACTTAATAATTAAATCTGGTGAATATGCCTGCTGGGACCTTTTGCAATAATAAAATAGAATAGCAGGTTCCAAGCCGCAAACAAAGAACTTTTCCTTTCGAAGGTCTGAGTCACAGCATATTAGTATTTAATAGATTTTGCATTTTTAAAATGCATAATGCCATAATTTCATGGTAAGGAGTTTTGAATAGTTATTCAAGTACAATCCAAAAGGTCCGGAAAACAAAAAAAGGGAAGAAAATACTCAACAACGTAACTGACCCAGTGACTCTAAGTGCCTAAATAAGTGAGATACAATGCTTTGATCTCAATTCTGGAGCCTTCCTTCCTCCACCCTCATACATCACAAGATGCTCAATCGTCTTCCACCTTCTACAGCAAAGCCCAGAGCTGGTAACATCCAATAATTATTGGGCTGTTGGAAAAATAATGACACATTTTTGCAATGAAAAACAGAAAAAAATACATCATGACTTTTCCGACAACCCAATACAAGTGATACCCAAAAGAGAAAATGGCCGTCTGGGTACACTATTGATGTTGAACGACAGACCTCAAAGTATTCAAGTTTTATCAAAAGTTAAAAACAGGAGAGCCTAAGAATATGCATGAATTAGCAACTTCCCATGAGGCTCAGTGAATTCGGTCCCCCTTTCCCTGATAAAATGATCACAGGAAACTGACACTGGTCTGTAGAGATAAGCAACAGCTAGGATTATAAAGATAGGTACACTTTCCAAATATTTCAAAGATACAGCCTAAATTGATTGTAGAGAAGGTTTTGGAAAATAACTCTGCTTTAAGGTCAGACTTTAGCTTAAATAGTTTTCAGAAGATAGGACTGAATTATACATGTATATCTATTGATATCAGTCAACATGATCTATTTATCTTCAGAAGTCAAAGAAAAACAATGTTCTATCTTCTCTCCATGGTAGTAACTGTAACTTGAAGAAATTACGCAATGGTTTTAATTCCAGAGGTCTAAGGACAAAATGCAATGCCCATTCTTCGTCTGAGCTCTCTGGCCACAGAAAATCATAACACTTTAGAGTACTCTCAGAACAGTTAGGCGATTCTAATTCGTGTCCATTCCCCTCCTTCATTTCCTTCTCAATAAATAATGGATAAAACAACAATGGGTCTTTGCTGACTTTTTAATTCTTCTAATATACAAAAATTATCTCTTAGAAATAAATTAATGTCTATACAATAGGCTGCAAATGGCTCGAAAGTAATTTGGTGGTTCTTAAAATGCTCCATGTGTTGTATTTTATTTTGAGCCAATTAATCACTCTACTTATCTCCTCACTCTATCCCCATATGCATCCACCCTCTCTCCACCTCCAAACACAAGCTTCTGTCACACTGAGGTGGAAACTCATTCCATTGTTTTCCCCCCTATTTTTTCAGTTGGCTATCCAATTTTTATTAATTGGAACTAACTGACATATCAATAGTACAAATGAACATGTTGTGCAAATCTCAAATGGAAAGCTCTTTTTACTGGAAACACAATTAATAACTATGTAAATATAATAACTGTACTAATTACATTCTCCGTGATAGGAAAAGGGTACTCTGGGTACGTTGATTTTATAAATAATAGCTGCTTAGTACTGTAATGATCATTGTACTTTTGTTTTATCCTTTGTTTGAAATCTCAGAAAAGAAGTGAAGGTGTTATACACTTTCGTATTTAAAAACTATCATAGGAAATAAAACCAAAATAACCTGAATTGAGTGACTAGAGGGATGCCTCTAGATGTGTTGAAGTGGATGAGATACTGTCGTTTCACTAAATGGCTTCGAATTCCTGTTTCGGCGTGCTAGTCCTGCAGTCATTACTAAATTCTAGCAGCATGCAAAGGTTTGTTCGTGTCCTTTCCCACCACTCATTTCATCCATTCTTGCCTCCCTTTCTCACCTGTCCTACTCCCCATCCAATAAATTCTGTCAGTGACCATAGTTGCAGGGATTCCTTCCTCAGATTATAATTAAAGCAAATTGGAAAAGTAACTGAGGGAAGACTGACAACTAATTTTGTGCCCGATAAATAAAATATATGTGGAGAATTTTTTCTTAGACTCATGATCTTTTTTTTTTCCGTTTAATTTTAGATCCCTTCTGCTTTTGAGGTTTTCATGTAAGTTAAAGATTGATATATAAATAAAATACAGTCTGTCCATATCCCATTAATCTTACGCACTCCCATAATTTATAGAACTATTTTGGTACCCAGAGAAGTAAGACCATTGGCATAATCGTATTCCATGCAAAGTTTATTCCTAATAATGTTCATACTTCTTATAACTACTTTGTTGGTATATAGTACAGGGGACTATAGTAGTTTTATGATATTTTATTTCATATATGCCTGCCTAGTAAAGAGAACTGGACGTAGTTTCTTTTAATAGGCTACCCATGGAAAATCAAGTCTTGTGACATAAGCATTAAATTAAACACATTGAATTAAAACCACATAGTCTCTCACATAAAGTAGGCATTACTAAATTGAACTGAACCATATAAAACATACTCACTTATTAACAATGTTTACTCAAACATTAAAAGAAATCTTCATTAATATTAAAAGGAATCTTTGTTAATATTAAAATTTAGCAGCAATCCCTAAAACTAAGCAATTTGTTCCATTTCAGAAAATAATATAGAACTTTGAGAGTGTGTATTTGTCCTGATTTTTTTAGCAAATCTCATGCGATGTTCCTTTTCTGCCCATATCACAAAGTGGTATAATCTAAGTAAAGAATCAACAGACTCTTAGTTGTGATTCTGACATAGATCATCTATGCAAAAGTGATTTAAATAATCACAATATATATCAAATTCATGCCTTTATCTGGGTGGTCTACAATTCCCAATCTAGAATGGGATTTTTATAATCTTTATACTATCTTCAGAAATGCCCATTTTGCACACTGAAAACTTTTGTTGGGGAACTGTCAAATAACTACTATTAACGCAGATCTTATCTTGTTAAACACATAAATAGAATTTGGCCACATTTTTACTTTGGTGCCTGAATAGCTTTAATCTTACAACTTAATTTTGGGATTGTAATAGCCACATGTACAAATCACACTAGAAGCCTCTTAAAAATGTACCATGTAATTATAGTATGTGGCCTTCTATATGTAGCTTATAAGATTTAGATCTCATTAAACTATAAAGGTATAAAAACTATCGAAATAGTAAATTCTCTATGAATCCTGAGAGATTATAAAAACAAAACAAATCACCAAAAATTGATTGGAGCAGACTGATAACTTTTGCCTTACTTTCTCCAAATCTGTTTTCCCCTTCTTACTGGGGACACAGTCGTCTAGCAAGAAAATGATGTTCCAACCTCTCGTGGAAGTAGTGTGGCCATGTATTTAAATTCAGGCTAATGGAATGTGAGCAGTCATCTCTCAATGGACGTTAATTTTTTTGCTCTTGACATTGCCTGGAAGATGGACACAGCAGTGACCCTGCTCTAACCACGGATGAAAATACACTCCCCTGGGCTTGCATAGCAACAAGGTGGAGGCACTTAGTTCCCTGCATGACCCAGTGGAGAAGGGACACCTTGCCAGCCTAGACCAGTGGCTCTGTCATGTCAAAGAGAGATATACCCTGTGTTATTTAAGTTACAGTATTTTGGAGTTTGCTTTGTAATTTAACTTAACCTTTACCTTAATTCATCTGTTAATGATATAGCAAAAAAAGTTTGTTCTATAATGTAGAGTAAATAAAAACAACCCGATGGCATTTTCAGACTTTTATGAAGGATGCACTAGGAGCTTTGATGTTTTTAGAGTAACTTCATGTGCACAGGGTCTTCCCTTCCGCTTCATTCTTCCATTTGCTCTGCACAGCAAGGACATGAGGAGGGCAGAGCAGCCATCACGACTTTCGCTTCAGAATAATCATGGGCCACACAGTTATATTACGTCATTTCCCTTTTATTGTCCTGAGAATGTCTGTGGCTCCTCCCTATCTTTTGAGGCCCAGATCAAATATCACCTCCTCCAGAAATACTGTTTTGACTTTTTCAACTAAAATTAATTTCTCATTTTTCCAAATGCCCGTACAATTGTATCTGGATATTGGGACTTCCAGCATTTATTATATTACAAATACACTTTTTTGGTATGAAAATGTATGGTTCCTCAACAAAGCATTGATAGCTAATTCACTTTATAGAATTCAGTGTTTTGCATATACTTAGAGTAACATAAATATATGTTGATTGGAACAGTGAATTAATTTTATTTTTTTAAATTATGAAACAGCCTTAATGCTTAAGGAAAATAACGTATCTTGGATGAAAAAAATTAAACTATGCCAGAAGCCAAATAAAATAATAATAATAGTAATAATAATAATGATTATGTTTTCTTTTTTGTTACTCAATTTAGGCACAATTAAATGAAATAAATATTAGATGGGAATGGTAATTTCTTTTAACTTAAACAATACAGTTTCTTTTCAACTGTTTCTAGATAAAATTTTTAAAAGGCAAGACCATGTCTCTACTACAAATTCTGTCCAGTTATATACTTAATCACATAAACATCAGATGGAACTGGATTTAGTGGGAAATCTACAAGCAACTTTAAAAATCATGCCTGATATTTACTCAGTGGATATCTTATTTACTAGGCTTTATCAGATCAAATCATGTGCCACTTGCCAAATTAAGTCATAGTAGATTCTTGATTGATTCTAAAGTTAACTTTAGGGCTATCAGATCTGTGAGTTTTCAGTTCATCCTTATTAGCTTTGTCCCAGTTTAATATATATATACAGAGGGTGTGAAAAAATGTACACACATTTTAAGAAAGGAGAAACTGTATTAAAATTGTAATATTCAATATACACCGATAACAAAAGATGAACGCAAGTCATGTGTATACATTTTTTTGGCACCCCTGGTATGTGTGTGTATGTGTGTGTGTGTATAAAATTAACTTATCCATAATACTTAAAAGTTTGAGAACTAGAAAAATATGTCTCAAATAGGCCTAGTAATGCACAAATAGATTTTATGAGTATTATCTCAATCCTCAAATGCTTTTATTTGAACATAATCTATTAAATCTGACTTAATAAATTATGCTAAATATTTTCTGTAATATTCCAAATGGTACTTTCCACTGAGGCTTAAAAAAATGCTCTTAAATAGATTATGTGAATTAGGTAGTATTACCTTATAATATCATCAAATATCTTTTCTCAGAAAATTTTGATACTTGGGAAACTAGAAGAACATGAATTTGACATTCAGTAGCAATATTTAACGGCCATGTGAATTTGTGTAAGTTACTTAACCTCTCTGAGCTGCAGTGCCTATATCTTTGAAGACTGATATGATATTACATATATACAGTGTGAATATAAAGAGTGGATGTATAAAATTCCATGGTAACACAAATTATAGAACCTGGAACAGCAGACATTCATTACATATAAAGCCCTCTGATTTTCTATACTCTGGGGAAAAAAAAGCTAGTGTTATTCTACTCACTTCACCTCCCCAGAGACTTTAGTTAACATACTCTAGTGGATGGTTAAAAATTATATACTTTTTGTTTTTGAATGAATAAATGTATTCTGTAACTTTTTAATAAAATTTGGTAATTCTGCAAAATTCACTTATATTTTTATAAAATATAAGTTGAATAAGTAATTTTATTTTGGAATGAATAAGTATTTTAAGTTTTTAACTCTCTCTTCTTTCTGTCTTCCTCTAAGTATTTAAACAGTAAGTATCAATGCTTTTTTGAAAGGCAAATAAAAACAACTGTAACCCTTCCCCTGAGACTTGACATTCAAGATATTAAGCTATCCCTTAGAAGTATCATCATGAAACCACTACGGTACTAATATTACGATTGAATGAACTGGTGAATGAAACACACTAAGTAGTTTTGAACTAGGTCTTAGCCTTTAATAATCACAAGCCAAAAGACAAATAATGAATAACTTAAAAATGGTTTTGAAAATATGGATGTTTGAGAAAAGAAAAACAAACAAACAAACAAACAAAAATACAGTGCTGGATCCTTACTTTGCAAGTTCAAGTTGATTGAAAAGTTAAATGTAAAAAATTCAAATAAATAAACCAGGTTTCTGGGAAAGATGACAATTTGCATGTACAAAAGTTCAAAATCAACACAAGCTACATAAATCAGTAGAATTTCCATTTAGTATTTTAGTCCCCAACTTTTAAATATGAACAATCAAAAGAAGCTTTTGGTATAAAAGATGGAGATCAAAACAAATAATCAAGAAAAAAAAATCAGTTGCTGTGTAGGGAGAAGAAAGTTTTCAAATAATTTTCTCATAGAGATAAAAAAAGATATTTCATCCATGAAACAAAAACAGGATGTTATTAAAAATAAGGTACATTTAGAAAACAAAGAGCTTTTGGATATTAAAGACATGACGGCAGAAATGAAAAAGTACATAGAATACTGGGAAATAAATTTGAGGTGATCTGAGGTGGAAAATAATCAGTAAAATATTAGAGAACCTGTCAAGGAGGTACGATCCCTAGAAAGAAAAAGAAAATGGACAAGGTGTCACCATTATTAAGTCAGAAATGGTGAGGGGTTTGGAATTTCACTCTACTTGAAAGCCAACAAGTTAGCCTGACAGATTTATAAACATAGGTTGACAGAAGACAGAATAGCCCTGTATCAGAGATACAGATAATTTATCCCTCATAGTAAAACAGTGGCTGGAACACCATGTTGTGCTGTATCCATTTGCCCCAATCCACACAGCATGACACAATAAGGGCTGAGTTTTAGCTGTGTGTGCAGTGTGCTGTACCAATGGAGAGGCATCCTAAGTTTTACAACTTGGAGCTTTCCAGGCTGCTGGCACAGCTGCTCATCCTGCCTTCCAGAACGAGAGAAATTATGCATTATCCTGAAATGTAAGCCAATACCCCCCAAGAAGAAGTTGAAGGCTTGATCTTTACTACTCTGAAACGCCTGTGAGGAAGCGTGTCTCTAACTCTTTCTAGTCTAGATGGACACACCATCTCTAGTTTCCAAGACTGTTTACTAATAAAAAATGCCCTTTGCTTAGAATGCTCAGATGGTGCAGTTCCAGGCTCTGAGAAATTATGGAGAATTGTCTTCCAACCATCACCAATTCAATAATTAAATAAAATTTTCAGTGCCCACTTAGTCTGTAGCCCAGTAGGTGAATATAGACATGTGACAGGGCACATCCCTGTGAAACTTCAGAACTTGTAGGCAAGCCAAAATTTCAACAAGCTTTCATTTCAGAGAGATAAAAATAGGTCGGATTGTCAGAATGACTTTTGACTTCTAACTGCACAATGCCTTTGAAATTCTAAAGATGTATTTCCAAATGAAACTTCTATAGCTAAGTAAACAATCAACAGAGAGTGGAACCAAAATATTTCTAGATAACCAATGTACATTTAAAAATGTGATTCCCTTGTCCTTTTCTGATTTAGTTACTAGAGAATATATTCCACCAAAAGGAAAGAGAGACATCAAGAAAATAAATAAATGGATTATAAGAAACAGAAAATTCCACATAGAAGGAAGGCATCAAGGGTTTCAAAGGAGGATAAAGAATGGAAATTCTAGGGAGACAGCTCTATGCTAGACATAGTAGACAATGGGTCTGGATTACATTAAATTGAGAGATTTAAGAGACAACATTGAGGGCTGACTTCACCAATATGCCCAGTATCCTTGTACAAACTTCTAACTTGAGGACAGGATGCCTGGTCATCTGTTCTGGATTATTATCTGTACTTTGTCTTGACCATTTGCTGATGATATTTCTGTTCTCCCCTCCATGTCCCTGCACTTGGGTTCGTTGCATACACACATTTTACCAAAGCAGGATTCAGCTATGATAAATTCTGAGAGGGGAGGTTAATCAAAAATAAAAGTGAGCTCAGGAGCAAAAAATGTGCAGAGAAACTCCCTCACCTGATAGCATCCTCACTGTCCATCCAGCCTAGCTCACTGTGGCCTCTCCAAATGCATGACACGTGGCAAGTCCCATGTTTATCAGGACTCACCTAAGGCTTTGTCCAATGACTTCCTTAAAGTATGTTCCTGAGTATTCTGCAGCAATGAAAATCATATTCCTCAGGAATATTTAAGACTAAAGAAAAAACAATCATAATGAAATATAAAGACTAAAGAAAGGATATGAAAGGTTGTGCGCATACTATCATCACAATTTTTTATCTAGGAGTTTCCTCCGGCCAATATTTATTAATTATTTCCTATGTGCTATGCACTGATCTAGGCTTTTCACACCATCGCTCACTTTCTCTTCCTTAAAAACACTCATTTCCCTTGGATTCTATGACACTATAATCTCCAGTTATTTTTCCATTTTTTTGTTTGTTTGCTTGTTTGTTTCTGTATGGCTTCTGAACATCTCCATGCTAGTCTGAATATCTGTGGCTTCCCAGAGGTTTTCCATGGGTTTCTTTTCCATCTCATTTTACAAACTTTTGAACTTGGGGATTGCATTCAAACATGAAAAACAAGACCCACTCTGTGCCTTCAGCCATGTCCAGTGGGGCAGTTAGCCCTTTTATTATCATTTAATGCAACAAAACAATATAAAAATGCGTGATTACAGGTAAGAAGCTGGCCCAATTTAGCGTGAAAATTATGGAATAGCTGACCATAACGTCCCATTTATGGGTTTAATTTCCATTGAGGAAAAATCCCAGGTAAAGTCTAGATTTGCTCTGAATTCATATCCTGTCTTTATCCCTTACCAGTTGTGTGACCCTGGGCATACAGTAGATGCTTACTGAATTAGTCTATGAATCAGTGTAGGAAGTGAAAGGAGGTACAATCAAGAGCTATGGGAGTTTAGAAAGACATGATGGGTGAGGTGAGATTCAAACTGAACTTTTGGTGACATGTAAGAATTAGGTAGTCTAAGTTTGTGATAGAAAGAGGCAATTTTGAATATGAGGAATGAAGAAACGTCCAGAGAAGGCAATAATCCATGGTGTGTGATCTAAAGGCAGACAGGTATGGAAGTTTCATGCCAGGAAGAAAAATATATCAAATTCCAAAATCATAGAAAATCTTTCAAAAGATTGAAAAAGATTCAATCTTTGAATGTTTTTCATAAAAGATTGATACATTGTCTTTATAAGCTTCTATTTGTTCACGCCCTTACACTCTCACTATTTTCTTACAAATATACACTTGGAAATACTTAACTGAAGGTAATATTTTTCCAGCATTTATGGTAATTACTTCCTTTTATTTCTTTTATTAAGTAACAGCACAATTTTATGTGGAATGCACAGCCCCAATTTTCTCAGTAGTAAGTTATCTGACATATCTTGCCATAAGCCAGTATCCGTAAGTTATTCTTCCAGTATAACGAAAGAACATGACTTAGATTTTTAAACATACAATCTTGCACTATTCACAACTCACATGGTGAAGGTATAGCAAGTAGTTAATTCATCCTATTCAGATATATCATCTCTACTTCCTTCATGCACAGTGTTTTATTTATTTTTTGCATACAATTGAATTGGCTTTTGTGCCATATAGTTCAGTTAGAAGGAATAGATGCACATAGCCACATTCTAGACAGAGATATACCAGATGCAAACAATACCTCTCTGCAAAGATCACAAGAGATTTATCACAATAAAAGGGGCCAGAAGTATCTGGACATTTCTGGGTTACTGTGCTATTCCCTACCGCTATTCTCTAACCATCTCAGACAGGCTGACAGAAACTATTGTTATAACTTCTGCCGGTGTCGTATTTATACCATATTGGTTTGGCTGCAAGACCTCAGGAAAGGCAGGCACTATAATGTTCTCTTTCAATTTGCACACAGAAAGTTTAAGAGTCTATTATCTGGTTTACTTACAGTGCCTATCACCATTGCTAAAAAATAGAAAATGGCACCATCAGGTTGAAAATAGAAGAATGTCTGTTGTGTAGAGAATAAAAGGATATTTAAAAAAAAAATCTCTACTGGAACATTTCACACCCTGTGAGCATCTCCTACACTTTTCTCTTTGACATGAAAAAAATGTGTTACAGGCAAGAAAATAAGACAGAACTCCTATTGGTGACCTGTCAATAATTATCCACATTCAACCACTAGATTATTTGCATGCTTCTAATGTGGGATTTAGCAAGGAGCCCAACAATGAAACAATTATGTGAATGGTCTTGGCTGCATACATCCTGTTTACTTAGAAGTCAGCAGGCAATCTATAGATTCAAATCTACACATCCCTGAACACACGGTATATGGTGAGGGATCAAAATCAAATCAAAGCTTTAAGACGCAGTATCAGGAGTAGCTAAAAGACCAGTACATTCTGTGCTTCTGTTTATCCACCAAAGTTGGCAAGAATACGTGCTAATGATCCCAAACTGAAAGAAATATTATAAGAAGCAGTTATTGTTTGTGAGGTGCCTGTGTGTATAGATGGGGGGGTTAAGGTGGAGAAAGGAGATTTCATATTTATTATGAATTTTTTTGTTTTGTTTCTACACCAGCCTTGGTATCTCCTGTTACTTTAATGATCAACTCCAAATAAACTAAACTTGTAGATTAATCAACCTTTATTTAGAAATTACTTTTTGTCAGTTCTAGGTACTTTACATATGTTAACTCATTTCATTCCCACAAAGCCTTCTAAATGGATTTTATTGTTATGATTACTGTATTATAGCTGATAAAACTAAGGCACATAGAGGGTAAGCAAATAGTCCAAGATCACTAATAAGTGGTGGAGCTGAGACTCAGGCCCAGGAAGTCTGGTTTCAATGTGACTAGACTTGAGCTGGCCAATATTGTGGCCACAGCTACAAATAGCTACTGATCAATTGAAATAAGACTGATTGTAAATGAGATGTGCTGCAACTGTAAAATATTTACAAGATTTTATTTACTAAGAAAAGGAATGTAATAATATCTTGAGTGTTTAACAGCTCATTCAAGTCTTTTATATTGATTACATGCTAAAATGATAATATTTTGGATATACTAGGCTAAATAAAATACAGTAAGAGCTTGGATTGTGAGTAACATTGTTTGCAAGTGTTCTGCAAGATGAACAAACATTTCTAATACCTTTTAACTTGGTAAACGAGCGATGTCTTGCAATATGAGTAGCTTGTTTCTGGAACGAATTATGCTCGCAAACCAAGGTATTACTGTATATAATTAAAATTAATTTCACATGTTTCATTTTACTACTTTAATGTAGATAACAGAACATTTTAAAATCACAGGTGTAGCTAACATTATAATTTTAATGTTGGCTCTGGTCTAGGCTTTTGACCACTTGGCAGTATTGTTTTTAAAATCAGAGTGAATGTTAACCCAGTCATGAATGCTTTTTCATTTTATTTTATATTTCATTAATTTATTGCATATGAATTGTAATATAATTTAAAAGGGAAGCTTAAAATCTTTAAGCTTAAAACATGAACTGAATCTTTACATAAAACCACCCAATGATCAAAGTATAGGAACATTAGTTATTTTCCTAGGCTATAACCATATGACAGACAAACACTGAGATTGAACAAGATCACCAGCATGAGGAATAAATACGACCTAATTATTATCTGCAGGGGCATTAATAAAAATAGCTATCATATGGCTAACATTTATTAAGCACTTAAAACAAACCAGGCATTGGGCTAAGCCAGTGTCATTGCTAGGGTTTGTACTGTCCACTAGAGGGCATTTTGAAAATTTGTGGGTTTGTTTTTTGGTTGTCCCAATGGTTGATGGGTGCTAGCTCCTGGCATTTAGACAAAAGATTCCAGTGGTACAAGAAGTCTTGAATAAATTCTGCACAATAAAGAATGTCACTGGATATTCTCATAGATAAAATGTTATTTCATAATTATATCAGCTTAACTGACACAAAATATTTGTTGGCACAGCTTTAATATGCACTGTGTTTTCCAGGAATGCAACTACTATGTACCAGTAAATCAAGGAAAGACTGTACTTTGGTCAGAACTTTACAAAAGTTGTTCACCATTTTAGGAAATTGCATCACTGATGTTATTGCTGCTCTTGGTATTTGAGTTGCAAATTCAGCACACCTGTATTTATACTACTATATTTGCCATATTCAAGATACATAAATGCAAGCATCCAATTACTTCCTATGTCATTTAGATTAGCCAGGAATGACCGTTTATATATTGACTACATATTGCTTTGTAGTAAATTGCTTTCTTTTTATTTTCCCCTTTAAATTACAGTTAAGTAATTATATTAATTATATACATATATATAATTACATTAGTAATATATACTAATTACATATAATTATATAAATTATATATAAATTAAAAATTATATAGTTAGGTTATGTTATGTATAAATTATTTTACAGAGAGTAAATGGGGTACTATAAAATATTAATTTGAGAAAGGGGAAACTGTTCTGGTAATATTGAAAACTGCTAGGCTAAATTCTTTATCTGGACTAGCTAATATCATCTTCAAAAATGACAAACTCCAGGAAGTAGGTATTATTTTTTTTCATTTCTATTTCACAAAGAAACTGAGGCTTAAAGAAATTATGTATTTTAATTTTTCAAGGCCAATATCTGGGATTCAAAAATAAAAAATCTATATCTCAATCTATGTTTGAACCAGTACATTGTCTTCTTATTTTTAACATAAATTAACTCTAAATCTTAAAAAGTGTATTTTAAAATATTCAATTTAGAGATATTTTTTAAATGTCACCTATTGATAATTTGTTGTTTTTAAAGTATTTTTTATTCCAAATCTTGAGTATTCTCCACTGAAAGCACAGAAAAGCAGCTGATTTTGTTATTTGGGAAAGGATCACATAATCTTAAAATTCTGAATACACATTATTAAAAACAATAGATTGAAGAATAATAGGATTTTTTTTTCAAAACTGTATAACATAGATGTAATATCTTGAATCTCCAGCTAATAGAAAGTTAAAATATTTGCATATGCATTTACCCTATGTCCCAGAATTCCCATTTCTAGGAATCTATTCTAGCAGTATTATACTGAAAAACTATTAAAATCCTGGTATACACAAGGCTATTCATTGCAGCGCTATTTGTAGTACCAAAAGATTGGAAATGACTCAGATGTGCACATTAGGGAGCTAGTGTAATAAACTCTGGAACCTCCTCACAGTAGAGTACTATGCAGCCACAAAAAGAAATAGACATTCTCTATTGCTGGAGTGATCTACAGAATATAATCTTAACTGGAAAAGTGAAGTCAAGAATAGTGTTCCGGGCATTTGTTTTCAAAGTAAGTGTGGGCTCCAGACCAGTTGTAACAGCAGCAGTATCACCATCACCATCACCTGGGAACTTGTTAGAAATGCAAATAATCAGGCACTATCCTAAGCCTATTGAATCAGAAACTCTGGGGGTGGGACCCAGCAATTTGTTTCAACAAGCACCTCCCCCGGTCAGGTGATTTGTTTGCAGCTGAATTTGAAAGCTGTTGCTATACAGCACGCTACTATTTATTATAAAAAAGGGAGAGACTATAATACAGACACATGCATATACAATTATATAATGCATATATTTATATTTGCTTATGTTTTTAAAAGATAGAAGATGAAATCATTAAATAAATAAGAGGTGAGAAAACTATATAAAATGGTTACCTGTGAATGAAGAAAGGATAAAGACCGAGGGGACATGCACAGCCCTCTCTGAACACACTTTGAGGTGTGTATTTGAATTTGGAATCATGTTAAATACATATAAAATAAAAATACAAATAAAACAAGTGAACCTATGCATTAAGTTAGTGGCTTAGTAAAACAGAATTGTTTCTAGTGATTTTAAAACACAATAATTTGTACTCTATTAGAACATAACTAAGTAGACAAAACAGCTACAAAGATACCTTAATTCTTTTCAGTGATCATTTTGTTAGCGATTATATTGATATTATTTTTATTTTTTATTTATTTATTTTTTTTCAAGCTGAGCCATCCTGCCACCTGTTGGCAGATCAGTGGCTGCTCAGCTCGGGCTGGCAATCGAACCGCTGTTGCTCAGAGCTCACACTCTTGAGTGAGCTCTTAACCAACTGAGCCACTCGGCTGGCCCTATTGATATTATTTTTAAACTACAGTAGTTTATATTACCATAGGATCAAGAAAATAATCATGTTAATGTCACTGGGAATTTAGAATTTCATTAAAAGAGAAACATATAAAATCAAATAATTTATGTTAAAACTGTCATTCTAAATTTAAACTACCAATATTACTATGAACTATGATATATGTCCTCTTTTGAAATTGAGATACAATTGTCATATATCATTATATTAGTTTTAGTAGTACAACATAATGATTCAATATTTGTGTATATTGTAAAATGTTTACCACAAGAAGCCTGGTTGACATCAATCACACAGTTATAATTTTTTTTGTGTGTGTGATATATGCCCTCTTGTAAAACTTTCTTAGTGCTGTCCACAAAAAGGTCTAGAAGCCAATGGCCAAACTTTTAAGAATATGTACTCCAGAACACAATTGTGATCTCAAAATACCATTTCCCACTAAAAGTGACCTGGGATCCCTGAGAAATATAATAGAATACAGGTCTGGACCAGAAAATGTACTAGATCAGCCCAGCCATCATGTCATACTAGAAGGCAAGGAAGTTATCAAAGACTACAGTGGTAATGTACCAGCCAAGGGGCCCAGCCAAACTGAAGAGGCATCCACCGAGTTGACATGGGACATTTTGAATATCAATAAGCATAATAAATTAAATGAATCAAAACACATTAAATATGCGGGGGGGGGCAAAAAAAGTACACATTTTAAGAGATGTTATCTATGTCTTACTTTTCAAAGTTGAATTGAATTACAGTAGCAATGTGTAGTATGACATTCGCTCAAAAGATGGCATTAATCAAATGAATGCTAGCGTCCTTCATTGTATTACAATTTTAATACAGTTTTTTCCTTTCTTAAAATGTGTATACTTTTTTTTGGCACCCTCTGTATTTAGAATTCATTAATTCACAATGATATCAAAAAAACAAACACATAAAAATCTTCATTGGTCATCTCTAGAGTTAGGAGAAATTTATCTCAAATATTTTTCAAACTATAAGGAAAAAGCCAAGCATTTAATCTGTGTTTTCTGAACTATTTTTATCCAAGGCCAAGCAAATAATTAATGATATAAAGTTTCTCTTTATAGAGTAATTCAGTTAATAAATAAAGAAGGCATTACAGAATTAGAATATGACCATTTGCCAAACCTTTACAAAATAATGAGTTTATGCAATGATCATAATGGTCAGTACCTTAATGAAGAGAAAGATAAACTGATAAAATGACACATTCCCTATGAATTATCCTGGAAAACAAAAAAGTAAAAGAATTCAAAGCAAATTGAAGTATTATTTTATATAGTTTAGAAGAAACATAAACAGCTCTACAGAGTCTACTTCAATAATTTCTCTACTTTTGTATATTATATGTAATTCTTTATAATAAAAAGGTAAAAAATAAGAGGCTATAATGGATACCTGTAAGAACTTTGAAAAATGATTTATATGTAAATTATAACAAATTAATTTGAACAGATAAAATTCATATGTGCAATGATCATAAGGCTTGCTATCTTATCTTGATGTCCTCTCTAGGTCCTATCACTATGCATAAGCACATAGTAGGTACTTATTAATTATATAATAATTTTTCTGATTTTTTCCTAAGGCTACTGATCCTCAAAATTATTAAATAAAATATAGATCAAGCATGATAAAAATTGTTGTTGCTATAACTAATATAACTTTCACCGGCACACTTAAAAAAAACCACACATCATATAAATATTGTTCTGCAAAGGCAATTGATAATTCCAGTTTACTAGGAATTTTTTTTCAAAAAAGTGTAATAAAAACCATAAAAACAGCTTTGTTACCTAAGACATTTAGGAAAATATTTTTTTTCTTAAGAGCAGATGTTTTTAACTCTGTTTGGAATGCCCTAAATATATTATATATTATATATTATATATATATATATATATATATATAATATATATATATATATATATATATATATATAAATTCAACTGATATCTTTATATATCACTACAAAAATAAGTAGTAAAAAATCTATAAGAAATAATCTTTTGAGGCATCTTATTAAACATTATTTTTAGTTTCCTTGTTCATATATTTGTTTTCCTTCTTATTATAAATAATAGCCACATTAGTTTTCACAAGAATAATGTTGGTAACACCCATTATAAAACTGATTTTTACTAATTTTACAAAAATTGGTGTTATCCAAATTTCATTCTGTAGACTATAGAATGGAATGCTTTTATACAAAATGCATTTCATGCTCAAATACATTTGGGAAATACCATATACTACATTCTGGCCTAAATTCAATAGTCATTTCTAAGCCATTTTTAATTACAGCACACAGATCTTATAGAGAAGTTAATTCCTCAGTGTCATTTTATACACAGGAAAAAACCACAAAGAATCAGTGAGCTATTAAAAATCAGAAGAAAGTTATTGTTGGATTTCAGGAAAAGAAATAATACCCTTGAGGCACAGACTAGTATGTATGCTTCTCCAGTTTCAGAAACTAAAATATATATTTACTATTTCAAAATGTCACAATTGAGTGCCTGGAGTTCACATAAAACAGAACCAAATAAGCCAAATTTAAAAATCAGAAACACTAGTAAATTCTGTGTTTCATGATTTCATAAGGCTACTTATATGGAAATTGATGTTCTCCATTCTTACTGATACTATTAACAGGCCAAAGCCCTCAGCAGGCCCCAAGAAGGTACAGGCAGCTTCTTCCTGTGGTTGGCTTTTGAACCTCAACTTGCAAGGTAAACTATAACACACTGCCTAGTCATCTCTGAGGGTTTAAAAAAGAACAGCGATGTGATATTGGAAACATGCACATTTAAGGAGAGTGGACAATCTAAAAGTATATACAGAGATCAGAACAGAATGGAATAAAACAAAGAAAATCATATGATGTAACAATTTCAAAGACCTTTAATTTCAGCTTATAGCATCTTAACAGGTAATACTTCAGGCTTTTTAAAAAACTCTAGCATTCCCCTGGAGCCAAGAGGGGATAGAAAGAAAAGGATAAAAAAAAAAAAAAAAGCTGGAGAGAAACAATATTTTTTCTCTTCCTCCTTAACCTCAGCCAATTTATCTGCCTTGTCTATGTTTTTCAGAAAGTAGTTCAATACTATTAAATGGCTATCAAAGGATGTGCAAAAACTGGCAGCTTGTTATGAGAGAATTAGTACCGGCTCTGAAGTTAAAGGTGTGGTCCTAGACCCTGCTCTACCTTATATGATCAAAGAAATCAGGCATGTCTTGGTAAGCCGCGGTCTCTTTTCAACTAAAATCTGCAGTAATATTTTAAAGAATTACCTGTGAGTGTACTTTTTAAAGTGCTACAGGATTGTCAGTTGCTGTTAATACTGAATTCATCACCCCTAAGAACTGCAATATAAATTAACATTTGTTTTTTATAGATTTTTTTAAACACTTTGTCAAGTTTCTTAGACTAGAATCTCCTCACAGGTGATAAAAATATTTTATTTCTTTGTTTTACATTGTAAAACATAGATGATTCTTAATACATATCAATTAAAACATGAAACATAAATAGAAACAGTGTTATGGATAGGAAGTGGCATCATCAAAATGGCAACACACATCATTCCAGACTTCAGTCCCCCTCACAAGAAGGGCAGCTAGAAACTATCCATAGACAATGCAACATTGTGAAAATCCCAGAACCGGAAGTGGGGGGTGTGGGGGTGGGGGGGTTGAGGCTGAAACCCCTGTTTGGGCCACAGAAACTGAGAAGGACAACATTAGAAGGGTAAGAAGACTGGCTACACTTGGCTGAATTGCCTATACCCTGGGTGGGCACATGTCCACACTGTGAGGGCTGGGCTTACAGTTTCTATGGTGGGATGAGAGCTCAAGTTTCATATCCAGCACCCCCAGTGTTGTAAGATGTTCCCTGGAAGGCCCACTTGGGTCTGGCTCCATGGGAATCACTGAAGGAATCTGTGAGACTCAACCACGAGGGATCAGATAGAGATGGAAAATGGGGCAGGCTTAGGGCAACCAGCACTTAGATCTTGGCAGACCACATTTCTGCTTAGAGCAGTACCCATGCAGAGATCCCAGCCAGAGGCTCTGCCCATCTGTAGGCTGAGCAGGTGGACCTGTCTGGCCAGGAAGCTTGGCTGGCAATTATGTTTGATCTGGGTCCCCAGTCAATGGGCCATACAGACCATGGAACCTGTTTTACACCCTGCCTAGATAGAGGAACAAATTTGCAGCACCTCCCAACTACTGAATGTAGCCTCCAGTTTGGTGCATTCAGAAAGCATGGCCAGAAAACTGTGGCAGCCACAGAGCCATGCTATAGTCTTGCTGAGACAAGGAGCCAAGCCAGCAATCCTACCCAGCAGTTGAGCATAACCACCAGCCCTGCATAACCAGGCAGCCGTAGAGCCTAGTCTACAGCACCAGGCAGCAGCAGGGCCCAGCCTAAAGCTGTACCCAGTTACTGAACACAGCCTGCAGCCTTCCCCAGGCAGGAAGACCACCAGTGACCCTGCCCAATTGTGGAGTGCAGCCTATAACCCCACCTGACGAGGGAACCCAGACAGCAACGCTGCTTCACTGCTAAACATAATTTCTAATCCCACCCAACTTTACTCAACAAAGAATCCAGAAAACATTGAACAAAATGGCAATAGGAAGTCCTTATCTATCAACAATTACTTTAAATGTAACTGGTTTAATTGTTCCCATTAAAAGACAGAATGGCAGAATGGACTAATAAAACATAAAATCTAATGATATGCTGACTAAAATAAACTTACTTTAGCTTTAAGAATACACATAGACTGAGAGTGAAGGGATGGGAAAAGATATTTTAAGCAAATGATGACTGAAAGAAAGCAGCGGTAGTTATATCAGACAATAGACTTTAAGATAAAAAATGGTTAAAGCAGACAAAGAAGGTAATTATATAATGATAATGGGTTCAATTCATCAAAAAGATATAACAATTGTAAATGTGTATGCACCCAATATCAGAGCACATAAATGTATAAAGCAAAAACTAGCAGAACTAAAAAGGAGAAATAAATAGCATACAATAATAGAGACTTTAATGCCCCACTCTGAAAAATGAATACATCATCCAGAGAATCAATAAAAAAACGGGATTCGAACAACACTAGATCAAATGGACCTGACAGATATATGCAGAACATATCATCCAACAGTAGTATGATGTATATTCTTCTCAAGTGCTCACAGAACATTTTCTAAGGTAGATCATATCAGGCTACAAAACAAGTTTCAACAAATTCAAGAAGACATAAATGATAACAAGTATCTTTGCCAACCACAATGGTATGAAATTAGAAATCAATAACAGAAGCTGGAAAATTCACAAATACATAAAAATTGAACAACTCCCTGAGAACCAATGAATCAAAGAAGAAATTAAAAAGGAAGTAAAAAAGTTATCATCAGTCAACGAATATGGAAAAACAGCATACCTAAATTTATGGGATGCAGAAAAAGCATAAGAGGAAATTTTATAGTGATAAACACATACATCAAGAAAAAAGAAAAAATTCAAGTAAACAACCTAATTTTACACCTCAAGAAGCTAGAAAAACAACAAACTAGGCCCAGATAGCAGTAGGAAGAAAATAATAAAACTTAGAGCAGGAATAAATAGAGAATAGGAAAAATAAAGAAAAGTTAGCAAAACTAAAAGAGTTGATTATTGAAAAAGGAAAACAAAATTGACAAACCTTTAGCTAGGCTAACCCCCCCAAAAATGAGAGAACCAAAATAAATAAAATTATAAATAAAAGAGAAGAGAATAGGACTAATACCATAGGAATACAAAGGATCATGAGACTAATATAAAACATTATATGGCAATGAATTGGATAACCTATAAGAATTGGATACATTCCTAGAAACATACAACCTGACAACACTAAATAATGAAGAAATAGGAAATCTAAATAGACCAATAACAGGTAAGAAGATTGAATCACCAATCAAAACCCTTCTGACAAATAAAAGTCCAGGACTAGATGGCTTCACTGGTGAATTCTACCAAACATTTAAAGAAGAACTAGTGTCAATTCTCAAACTTCCAAGAAACTTAAAAGGAGGGAACACTCCCAAACTTATTTCATGAGTCCAAAATTAACTTTATTTCCAAACCATAGAAACACTACAAGAAAATAAAATTATAGGCCTATATCCATGATGAATATAGATGTAAAATTTCTTAACACAATTTTAACAAATTGAGTTCAACAGAACATAGAGAGGATCATAGATGATCAAGTGGGATTCATGTCTGGGATGCAAGGATATGTCAACATATGCAAATCAATAAATGGGATACATTACATTAATAGAATAAAAGATAAAAAATCAGAAATAATCATCTCAATAGATGAAAAAAAAAGCACTAGACAAAATTTAATATCCATTCATGATAAAATCTCTAAATAAATTGGGTACAGAAAAAATGTACCTCAACATAATACAGGCCATACATGACAAACCACAACTAATGTCATACAAAATGATGAAAGTTTGAAAGCTTTTCCTCTAAGATCAGGAACATGACATGAGTGATCACTCTCATCAGTCCTAGTCAACTTAGTACTAGAACTCCTAGCTAGAACAATCAGGTAAAAAAAAAAAAAGAAAAAGTAAAGGAAGGGAAGGAGGAAGAGAAGGAGAAAGGGAGGAAGGCAGAAGGAGAGGGAGAGGGAGAGAGAGAGAGAGAGAGAGAGAGAGAGAGAGAGAGAGAGGCAGGAGGGAAGGAGGGAGAGAGGGAGGAAGGAAGAAAGGGCATCCGTATCAGAAAGGAAGAAGTAAAATTATCTTGTTTGTGAATNAAAGGAAGGGAAGGAGGAAGAGAAGGAGAAAGGGAGGAAGGCAGAAGGAGAGAGAGAGAGAGAGAGAGAGAGAGAGAGAGAGAGAGAGAGGGAGAGAGAGGCAGGAGGGAAGGAGGGAGAGAGGGAGGAAGGAAGAAAGGGCATCCGTATCAGAAAGGAAGAAGTAAAATTATCTTGTTTGTGAATGACATGATCTTCTATGTATTGGGGGTGCCAAAAAAATGTATACGTATGACTTGTATTCATCTTTTGTTATCAGTATATATTCAGTATTACAATTTTAATACAGTGTTTTTTTTCTTAAAATGTGTATACATTTTTTGGCACCATTTTTTTGGCACCTTCTGTACATAGAAAACCCTCAAGTCACAAACGGTTAGATTGACATTCAATAATATTGCAAGATAATAAATCAAAATACAAAAATCAGTTGTATTTCTATGCACTAATAATAAACTAGATGAAAATCAAATGAAGAAAACAATCCTATTTACAATTGCATCTGAAGTAATAAAATACTTAGGAATAAATTTAACCAAGGATGTGAAAGATCTGTACACTGAAAACTATAAAATATTGATGAAAGAAATTGAGAAAAACACAAATAAATAGAAGATATACAGTCTTCATGAATTAGAAAGAATTTGTATTGTTAATGTCCATAGTACACAAAGGAATCTATAGATCCAAAGCAATAATTATCAAGAGTCTAATGGCATTTTCTACAGAAATTAAAACAAACAAACGAAACTAAAATGCTATGGAACCACAAAAGACCTTGAGAAAGAACAAAGTTGGGGGCATCATACTTTCTGATTCCAAACTATATTATAAAGTTATAGTAATCAAGACAATATTTTACTGGCATAAAAATACACAGACTAATAGAACAGAATCAAGAGGATCAAAATAAATCCACACATATACATTCAACTAATATTTGACAAGGGAGCCAAGAATACTTAATGGGGAAAATACAGTCTCTTTAATAAATGGTGTTAGGAATATTGGGTATTCACAAAGAATGAAAACTGGAACACTATTTTATACCACATACAAAAATTAACTCAAAATGAAATAAAGACAAACATAAGGCCTAAAACCATAAAACTCATAGAAGCAAACATAGAAAAAAATGCTCTTTGACATTGTTCTTGGCTATAATTTTATGGATATGACACCAAAATTATAAGTAACAAAAGCAAAAATAAACAAGTGGGACCTCATCTAACTAAAAAATTTCTTCACAGGAAAAGAAACCATTAACAAAATGAAAGGGCCACCTATGTACTGGGAGAAAATATTTGCAAGTCACATAGCTGATAAGAGGTTAATATCCAAAATATATAAGGAACTCATACAGCTCAACAGCAAAACAACAAATAATCTAGTTAAAAATGGGCAAAGACCTGAAAGACAGTTTTGCAAAGAAGATATACAAATAAGCAATAGGTACATAACGTGTGCTCAACATCACTAATCATTAGTGAAATGTAAATCAAAGCCACAATGAGATAACACCTGGTGCCCATAAGAATGGACATTAAAGAGATAAGTTGCTGGGGAAGGTATGGAGAAAAGAGAACCCTTGTACATCTTTGGTGGTGATGTACATTTGTACAGGCACTGTGACACAAAATCATTGCGTCAATGATTTTGACAAGTTTAAGCCTGGCTCTCATTATTCTTAAACCCTTTTATAAACTTGACTGTCTACTTCTGTTCAGCAAGTGTTGAAGTATCTACATCTTGACATAGTAATTTATTTTAATATATACAAAGTGATCCTCAATAATCATGGATTTCATGTTTATGAATTCACCTAGCTGATAAAATTTATTTGTAAGCTTAGTTCTAAAGTGCTGTTTAGTGTTCCCAAGCACAAGAATGTAATATTTCTTACAGAGAAAATGTGTGTGTTAAATAATCTTTAATCAGGCATGTTATAGTGCCATTGCTGTGAGTTCAATGTTAATGAATCAATAATATACATTAAGTAGGGTGTCTGTAAGAAGAAACACACATAAAGCAGAGTCATGTATTGATCAAGTTAGGAAAACGTTGTGAACAGGGCTCTCAGGAATCTAACCGGATGTTTCCCCTAGGAGCTTGTTTCAGTATTTGTTAATTCAGTATTTGTGGTGACTTTGAGAATAGCCAAGAATTGACTGTATTTACTTATATTTAGCAAACCATATATGTACATTATATTTAAAAGTACATTCCTCTGATTGACAATTTAGATGTTGGCCAGGGCCCACCCTTGACACTTCAGGTTGCCCTTCAGCTATTACCACTTTTCTTTGATCCTATCACAGAAAAACTATTCAGTGGTCAAATCCCGTGTCTAATTCTCAGTCCATATCTTCCTTAAGCCAGAGCAGCAGTGAGGAAAGTTTACTACTTTCTCCTTAGAAATGTGATTTGACTTCCTGAAAAAGCTCATTTCTGGTTTTCTTCATACTACATGTTGTTGGCTCCCACATCACAGTGCATGCACTGACTTTTCTTTTTCCTTTTTTGTTTAGTTTCCTCTAACTCCTCTTCACTTCTAAGTATTAGTACCCCGGGACTCAGTCCTCAAACCTCTTCTCTGATTTCTCTCCACGTTCTTATTTGGCACTATGGCATTAAATACTATTTATGTGCTGATGGTCCCCTAATTTCTGTTTCCAGGGTTAATGTGTCCCCTGAGCTTGCGAATCAAATATTCAAATGCCCCCACCCTGCTAATACTTGAATATTTAATATGCATTTCACACTTAGTATGTCCTGAATACATTACTAATTGTTCCTGCCCCTCCCTAAATATACTTCTTCCTGGGTCTTCACATCTCAGTCAAGGGCACCACACTTTACTCCAAAAAGTGCTCGAAACAAAAACTAGAGATTCATTCTTCTCCTTTCTCTCAAATCTACTCCCAATCCATCAAAAGCACTTTTCAACTGCATTTTTAAAAATGAGTCCTGAATCTAATCATTTTCTACCTATCTTCTGTTAACCCCTGGACTCCCAATTGCTCTTCCAACTGGTATCCCAACTGGTATGTCTCTGGCTGTCCCCTACAATCCGCATGTGCACAACTGCAGACTATGTCCCACCAGTCCCTCCCATGCTCAAGCCCTGCATGACCTGTCCCCTGGTTGCCCCTCTTGCTTCTGTCATGTTGGCCTCTTGTGTACCATTTACACCTCAGGGTCTTTGCACAAGTGGTGCCTCAGCATGAAATGCTCGACCCCTAGAATCTTAAGTAAATCACTCATTTTATTCTGGTCTTTGTTCAAATATTAAAATTTAGAGTCTTTTGTAACAGTTATCTCTACAATGGTCTCACTCTGCCCTACCTCTATATTCTCTTAAGATGGATTACTTTTCTTCATAGTATTCACTGATGTGTTATTGTATATGTCTGTTACCCTAATTTCTTCCAATTAGAATATACACTCCTTGAAGTCAAGGATTTTATTGAAATTAACTCTGTATCTCCAGTGTCCAGAACAGTATCAGACACATAGTAGGCATACAGATACTTGATAAACTAGAAAGTTTTGAATAAATAATTTGAGTTGATCAACAGTATACAGTATTTTCTATACATATTAAAGGACACACATCCTTCTTTTAGCACAGTTTTTATATTTACGACCCCTCTCCACTCTAGCCTCTCTGCTCATGTACCTTTCGTGAGTATTATGAACTTAAAGCTTTTTATAGATTCCACTTATTTCAATTGGCTATTTGTTTTCTATTTCATATTCAAGTTGCAGAAATTTTAGAAGATCCTTTAAGTTCGATTCTTTCTACATTTTATCCTTATCCAGATAGTTTTTAAGGTAGCGTTACTTTTTTGAAAATACAAGATGTTCCAGCTCGCTCTTGACATTTCAACCTGCAAACATAGAAGCAGTTATCCTCCAAGACCCCTGATTTCTTTAAGGTAGTGGTTTTCAAGCATGTCTGCACATTAGAATCACCTGGGGAGCTTTTAAGGATCCCAGTGCTCAGGATGTACCACAAATCAATCAAATGAGAATCTTGGTGATGGAATCCAGGTACCAGTGCTTTGTGGAATTATAGCCAAGACTAAGAACAATATTGGAGACCTGACTCAGGAGAATAATAAGGACACATTACATTTTTGTAACAGTGTTGGTTAATGACAGACCACGCAAAGATCTCCTTCTGTTACTTTAGAGATAGAAAGAAAACAAAAAAAAGAAAACACAAAGACAACTTTTAAAGAAAAAACAACACCTTTTATTTCCCCCAAAGGTTGATTTATGTTCATTTTTTCAATATTACCTACTCAACTAAGTTCTTTCTTATCTTGTTCTGATAGGAAACTTTAAAATTTATGTGTACTTCCAAAGATATCAGCTCTTCTTATCTGATATATGCAATACCATACTGTATATTGTTATACTAAATTGTCTGTAAGTTACAGTATTATTTAAAATATTGAAAACATTCCATTTTCCTAATCACAATTGTATCTTATCTTGGTATATTAATATATATATATATATATGCATAATTCACTATTTATTTTACCAGGGCATTTAAGTCTAAAGAACAAATACATGATATGATTAGATAAGACTACTTAATCAAAATATACATGATGATTACTACATGATATATATATATAACGTCTTGTTAGACTATTGACCCAATGTGTTAGAAATAGTTTAAGAATACATAGGCAATAATGTCACTGTTTTTCACTAACTCTAATATGGTTTCTGGAATGAGAAGAAAAGCAAAATCACAGCTAGCATGTTGGGAATTTTAAATAGCTCTGAAGACACCAATGGGAACATGTCCTGCTAATGAGTCATTTGTCACAGGAACTATTATTTGTTTGCCCACTTCTGCTACATTTCATAAATTTTCTATAATCTATGTTTTCATTATCCTTTTATGCACCAACTATTATCTCTATTAAAATCTATGAGACATTAAAATCCATAGACCAAATTATGCATGCTAACTTTGGATTTGTAAGTAACAACATTTAGATCGATAAATCCTTAGTAACAATATTTAAGAGAAGAGTTCAAAATAGGTAAATAGTATAGAACCTCTACATTTTGAATGTTTGCCGAGATCATTTGGTCCAGATATTTCTTAGACATTTTTGATCCCTGACACCTTTGATAATTGGGGGAAATGTATGGACTTTCTATACAGAAAAGTTAATAATGCATGTAGGGCCACACAAAAAAATTTCATAATACTCTTAGATGTTTAGCCTTGGATTTCTCAAAAGTCCATTTGTAGGGTCGGCTGAGTGGTTCAGTTGGTTAAAAGCTTGCTCAGGAGTTTGAGCTCTGAGCAACAGCGGTTCAAGTCCTGGCCAGAGCTGAGCAGCTGCTGAGCTGCCAACAGGTGGCAGTGGCTCAGCTAAAAAAAAAAAAAAAGTCCATTTGTAGATAAGTAAACCAAAATCTACAACGGGTTGGTTACTTTATCAAGAACTCTACACTTTTATATTCTAGTATTTCATTTATTATACCTACGAGTTTCAAACTTGTAGAAAATATGGCATTTTTCTGCTTTATTAACCTGTTGAATCCCTGTTTGTCTTCCAAATGTCAGGTTCTTTTTAATCTAGGAAGAAAAGTGGGTCCAGGACAAAACAATTATCCATACTTATCATAAAACAGAAACTACAAAGTGGCCCTCTGCTTCCAGAGTTATTATAGTGAATCTATTTTGTTTTGCTTTTAAATTTCACCCCATGTTGGTTGCTTCTCCAGGTAATTCTATTTTGGGTCTAACAAAGCTGCCAGCTAGAAAGGTAGAAAAAAAAAAGGTTCCCTTTTCCTGTACCCTAAATACCTACCCATTCAGTTGCAAAACACTTTCTCATGAATCTCCTGGAGAATACAATGATATGGACTGACATCTGCCACTTCAATCAGATTCTCACTTGTGAGGGGTCAAGAAGTAAAACTCACTGAATGTCCTTATCAGGAAACTTCCAGGGCAAAGGTGATGGCAACCTTAGTGATAGGTAAGCCTGCTGTCATTTGGACTCTGGGATCAGTAGCCGATGAAATGGACACAAATAGAAGAATAGCCTAGTAAATATTAATAGCAGAACACTTAAGACAGTCTCAAGATAGAGAAAACCAAGTCAGAAACCTGGGCTTGTTTCTCCATTACTTACAATTCAGGTCTTATCTATGATGTTGTTGACCTTATATAATGAAATGGAGATACTTCTGTTTCTTTTAGTTCAGGGAGGTTAACCAATGCAGAATCATTTCTAGTTTATCACATTTAATAAGGATGCTACTAAGAACATTTTGATATTAATTCTATTTCAATAAAGTGCTTATCTAGGGAATAATGCCCATTAGTGGGACAGAATTCTAATCTCATGATTGCATATTTCATGTATCTATCTTGATAACTTTGTTGTCTCTGACTTTAATTTTCTGAAAAGTGAATCTGTTCAGTGTCACTTCAGTCACATGGAACACTTTAGGAAGATGGCTCTTATGAGCTGAATTGTTCTCCCTCCCAATTCATCTTTGAAATCTTAGCCCAGTAGCTCAGAATGGGCTATATTTGGAGATAGGATCATTATAAGGGTAGTTAAGCTGAAATGAGGCCATTAGGGTGGGCTGTAACCCAACGTGATTAGTGTCCTTATAAGATGAGGGGATTTTGACACAGACATGAACAGAGGAAGATGATCTGAACACACAAGAAAATGGTTATCTACAAGTCAAGGAAAGAGGTCTAGAACAGAGCCTCCCTTCACAGACCTTAGGATGAACCAACCCTGCCAAGAGCTTGATCTTGAACTTCCAGCCTCCAGAATTAGGAGAAAATAAATTTCTATTTTTCAAGTCAATCATTCTGTTGTACTTTGTTATCATAGCCCTTGAAAAGCAATATACCAATGACATTTTTATTAAACAAAACCAGTAAAGAATAATGCGAGGTTAGTTGCCCAGGTGGCTCCACTCTATGAATGGGGCCATGCTATTCAATCTCTCCAAACTTGTTTCCTCAGGGATGACATGACTGTTAAAGAGGCATGTATAAACTTAAGCTAAAAAAAAAAAAGAAAGAAAGAAAGAAAAGCAAGCCTCAAAGATCTCAATACTTAGTGGAATTGTTTTTGCTTATCAACCAAGATTCAAGACAGAGATAAAAAAGGAATCAGCCATTTCTCATCAATAAAGATGATAATTCAAACAGCAGTGAGCTGACATTTAGGTTTCTCATGCTATACAGGCTTCCAAGCTTTCTCTTTGGAGTGTTCTACAATGTAAGCAAAAGACCAACAAGAGAACACAGAAAAGATAATTCACATTTTCCAATAAATTGGAATTCTCCAAAGCCTTGTAAATAATATTTTAATGTATTGATTCAATTATTCAGTAAACTTTTAGTAAGAGCTAACCCACTCCTCAGATTTAGTTGGAGCTTCTCTCTTGTAGCTTTCATTGTAGACTGAACTTTTCCTGTAGTTCGTATAATAACTGGAATAACATTACTACGTCAATTTTAATTTATTTAATGGCCATTCTCTTTCCATCCACCCACTCGACATCTAATCAAAGCAAAGATGGAGGTCTCTCTTTGATCATTAAAACCCCATCACCTAGTGCAACGCATTACAGACACACATTAACAACAACAACAACAACAACAAAAATCAGTTCTTCAGTAAATATTACAGGATGCGAAACTTTCAAAGAACAATTGCCCAAATGGGAGAATTCCTGTATGGATCTATCAATTATGATTTCAGTTCCAGTTTGTAGGTTCACTTGCCTATCTTAAGGGCAAAAAACAAAAAAAAAAAGTGATTTTTACCTCAACATTTTATCTCAACAAGATTGGCTGGGGGATATAATGAGGATAAGAGGAAAAAAAAGAGAAAAACGATGACCTACTTGTGACGAATAAAATATGAGCACTGTCCACTTTTTCCTTTCCTCCAAACTCCTGAAGAGAATTCCTGTTTTTCTCTTAGTGTCCTACCCACACTTACCGCTGACAGCATTCCTCCTGGGCCAGAGTTCTGTGACTTTCCAAGGCAGGTTCAGGAGGAAGAGGGAAAATGGGCTGAAGCCTGGAGCTGAGGAGCTATTTCTTCTTGGGGTTGGTAAGGGGAGTGAGAGGGGAAGTTATAATAAATGGGATAGTGAGTAGGAGAATATAAAAAGGGGTTGCTTAAAGGGGGCGCCTTATATGACAACTTTATAGTCTCAAGCAACAAAAAATGAGGACCTGAATTATTTTGTTGTTATTTTGGTTGTTGAATTAAGTTCTTTATCATGTTGAATGCCCATAAACTCCTTATTGAAGAAGATGGCACTGCCAGGGAGGACCAGGGAGAGGGCTGTGTTGCTGTCTTTATGTGTCACTCCAACTCTGGACAAGTGTGCCTGGGAGGAGGCTCCACACATGCCTGAATATTCTGTCACATTTCACATCAGTCCCTGAGCCCCTGGGTCATTTTTCAAGGGTGAAATGCAACTGAATAAGCTTGAAGAAAACATGACGCTGCTTTTCTTTATACATACTCAAGGAAGGGGAAAAAAAAGTTCCTAAAGAACTTCTATCTACTAAAGCGGAAGGAAGATGAGACCTAGATGCCAAGAGGAAAAAGAAAATTAGCTTAGCTAGGCAGATATGCATCGCTTCCACCTGCTGCTGCACCAGGGAAACATGAATTCAGCCAACTCAGCTGTTGTAAAGCAGAAGCAAACTTGCAGGAGCCCATGCACTTTTCCTGCTGTAGAGAGCAGGGAACAGAGTTACCCCGATGGTATTCCTGAGCCTGGGAGAGAGAGACACCATAGAGGAAAGAGGGAGCAACGCTTTAATTTATCAACCTCACACCTTGTTAAAGACAAAATCCATCATCCAGTTACTAGGACTTATCCATTTCCCCTCTCAGATCTGCATGCATCCATTTATGTTAAAACTACACAATCTCACTTTATGTATATGAGAAATAATATTTTACATTGTAAGAAAGGAAGCCTGAGGGTAAATGATTCAAATCCCTGAGCACTTAGCAGAGAACAGAAGGCTGTCTAACAATAGACTGTACAGTCTATGATAAGTACGACTACCTCATCTCAAATCAAGGGAGATACGATAGGTATATGGCATGTCAACTTGGAATGGGTGGGTGAAAGTCCTCGGGGGTGGTGTCAGTCAATGACTAAGTGTGTAGATTGTCTGGTCTGCTTTGGTTTAATGCAGCTGCCATAATTACAGTGGCATCCTAGTCAAGGTACTACAGCTCTCTGCCCCATCGTTTCCTCATCTGTAAATGGCAACGGTACTATCTCTTACCTCA
Source organism: Hipposideros armiger (assembly GCF_001890085.2). Taxonomy (NCBI): domain Eukaryota; kingdom Metazoa; phylum Chordata; class Mammalia; order Chiroptera; family Hipposideridae; genus Hipposideros; species Hipposideros armiger. The sequence continues at coordinate 1,117,963 of NW_017731639.1, forward strand.
TATATGGTTGAGAGGATTAAATGAGTTAATATGTGTAGAGTACTTAGAATACAGCAAGCACTTAAGTGCTAGCTATTTTTATTATCATGTTGCTTAGGGATGGTTCACACTTACAATCATATAAAGTATTAGTTTCATTAGATGCTAAGTGCTCTAAAGTAACCAATGTCTAAAAGTAAATATGATAAAGATTAATGACCACAGAAGTTAGAATAGAAAATGTGAACAAATGATGAACTTGAGATCCATAAAAATAGACCACTACATCTGTTTATGCAATGGGGACTCTGTAATTCATTTTAGCAGTGAGTGTAATGTAGTTTTTATATGTTTATATTTAGATTATTATCGGCTAGTTGGGGTTTATTTTAACTTTAATATAGCTTGTGAAAATAATTTCGCAGAATCAATAAACTATTTGCAAAATAAGTTTTATATAAGAAAAAACTAATTTTTTTTTACTAAATGACAAATCTGTATATATTTGATCAAATTACTTTCTATTCTACCAAATTATAATTTTTTCCCCCTTCTGGTGAGTATCCTGGTTTTGTTTGACAGGCATATTACCCACCGAGAAAACTTTGAGAAGTTGGATTTCATAATAGATGTTCCTTTTTCTTTTTAGGAAAAATATATCTTTCCAATTTTAATTCAACTTGTCTTAGAATCCCTCTTTGTAGTTAGTGCATAGTTAGTATTGAGTTCTTCAGTTTTATGTATCTTAATATCAACTAAGGCAGCCATGCATATTATTGAATCTTGAATCTCAATGGCTGAGAGAGAGAAAATAGAACGAGTGATAGTGAGAAGGGGACCGAAGACATTGACATTGACCTGGTTCCCTCCTCCTGTCTATCTTCATAGCTGACTATTCTATTTGCCCTTATAGCTTATAGACAGGAATGAACGAACACCACAGTGTGGGGAGAGAAACGATGCACTATTATGTCATGTGTCTGGCATCGTTACCACAGCATAAGTTGAGGGTGTGCTGCCCACGAGTGTTCTGTACTCAGGTCCACGGCCCCGGGCAGACTGCACAGAACTAGGCTGCTTCCTGTAACGGATCCGGAGGTAGGAGAACCATAAGTTGTCACGTGCCAAGCCCATTAGCACACTTAAAAGTACTATCAAGGAGTTTAAAACCCGGGAAGCCCTGATAAGAAAAAGAAAAGTTTTGTTCATTGTGCATAAATGAACTCATTTATTAAAGAACATGGGGAATCTGCATTGATTTCAATAAATCCTTAGCTTCCAAATTATGTACAGCAGCTTGGACTTAATATTTATTCAAAATCAACAAACTGCCCTCTAGGAGTCTCTTGCCATAAAGGCAAACATTTTATTTAGCACACTTGGTTCTCACCTAAGGCAATCTTGTAGGGGCCTAACATTAGGGAAACTGATTTATTTCCGATCAGGCAATTTCAATTGAATGTAACCTTGCCATCCAGGTAAAAGCGCTTGCCCTTGGCTATTCCTTAGCTTGACCATGGGCTTTCTGGAAACAGCGAAAGCTTTATACATGTCAGCTCATGGCTAAATCAATGTTTATGCATGATGTACCTCTGAATAGCAAACACTTGCTGCCTGCGAGCTAAACAACGTTTTTATCTGTTTGCCTATTTCTGGTTCTTCCACCACTGCACGCAGTGTTGCGAATCGCATTTAGCAACAATTATCTGCTGGTAGTTGGTGAAAAGGAAAGTGGTGTGATTAATGAAAAGTGACACAAACAGATTACTTTGTCTTGCCAGTCTCTTTGGGGAGAGAGTGCCTCTGTTGAACCCAAGTCTGACCTCCTTTACCTTTAACAAGGTCAAGGGGAATGCTAAGTGCCTGGCAGATTAGCTCCCACACATGCTTCAGTGAGACTTAAGGATGCTGCTTCTGCTAGTGAACTGCAGGTAGCCAATTAAATAGAAGGACACTGCTGTCACCTCGGTAGCAAAGGTGGAATTCAAAACAAAAGATGACATGTTTTCTATCAAAATGTGTAAAATATAAAAGCTGGAAATTTGATACAGCATCATACCCTATTCAAAAAAATAAGCAGTTCAAACTCAAATTTTGTGCAAACTGATCAGGTAATTTGCTCAAGGTTGCCCTTTTCTAGTTCACATCAAAAATGTTACTCTGCCCCATTCCACTAAGGGGAAGCACAGACGCCTTTCTTTTTCATTCTTGTGTGGCCCTACAGGGAAACAAGCTGATGAGGTGATAGTGACTGTTACTGTTAAGGAATTTCTCTTTCTAACATGTATTTCTTGTGACCAAAATCAATTCATCTTTTTTATAGTAAAGTAGTATAAATATTAATATATAGGTCACAAGGAATGGAGGTTGTGTGTGTGTGTGTTTGGGTGGTGGTGGTGGGGGGGTGGAAATGATATTCTTTGATGAGATTAAATATTTCACCAAGATTTCTAGGCTCCTCCTCAAGTTCTCAGTTTCAGATGGCAAGCACACAAAAGCAGCAGTGAAATTAGACACAGAATGGAGTGTATTGTATTAACTAAGAAAAAAATGCCAAAACCAAAGTCGATGCCTAATATCATCACAAAACCAAAACATATATTTTTCACCTCCTCATACCCCATGGATTTTAGCAGAGCGATTCCTTTTTTGTATCACTACTATTTACAGCTTCATTTAGAAGCAATTCTTTTAAACTTGGTTAAAATTAAGAAATAAATGCATTCCTGAGAAGCAAAAAATTGCACATCATTTTGTCACTAACTTCTATTAGAAATGCTTTCCTGCAGGAAAAAATAAATGACTGAAATAAAATAAAAATCAAACTTAGAAATGCTGATATTCACTTCAAGGAGGTAATTTTCAAGAACATTTTATTTTCCACATGCAATCTGAACAATCTAGCAACATTGTTCTACAAAGTCAATGCCTAATTTATCAGAAATCCTAACTGATTCTAAATGTGAATGATGGAGCAGTCACAACGGAGGGTCACTTTTAAATTTTTCAGGAGCATTATAATTACAATTATTGTTATTTTTTGTTTTTGTTTTTGTAGAGAATTCTACAGGAAGATGAAAGGGAAATAAAACAAAACAAATAGACATATCATTAAGATACTGCACTCATTTGTCAATCTTTTTTTGTTAAAAGAGAAAAAAAAACTTCAGAAAACTTCATTACTAATCTCCCTCCGAATTTAAGAACATATTAGTTCAGCAGCCATTCATTAATTGCGAGGTTAAACCAGTAGGTACACTAATTGTCTCATAGGGCATCATCAATTTTTCTTCTGCAATTATTAGATTTCAAATAGTTTCTATAAAGATTTGCTTTATATGAAAAGGAAACAAAAGAGTGTCTATGTAAGATGACAGCAGGTATATCTCTAATTCAAAGCCCTGAAATGAAACTGCATACATAAATATACTCACAGTGCTTGGCCTAAATTCCCTTCTCAATTTAAAGAAAATTATATTTTGTACTAGTCTCAACTGTGAAAAAGTCCTCAGCTAATTATTTTCCATAGCAGTGTAATAATGTATTAATAATACAGTTACAGTATCTTTTTATCACTGTTGCCTACAGGCCTGAATCTTGATGGAAACTGAGGTGGACACACTAATTCAGTCCCTAAAATGACCATAAACTGACATTTTAAGCTTTATCTCAAGACTATTCTGTTTGTTCTTCTACTTCAAGGCAAATTTATTTTTCTATCACTTAATCTGCAGCAAAATAGTTTCACCTAAGCTCTGTTTCTAAAAAAAAGCTAAGTCAAAGTAATTTTCATTTAGAGTCTTTAATCATGTTAGTATCAGTAAATTATATCAGAGGGGACATAGCACAACAGACTTATATGCTTGAGGGTTTTCTTTTTTGTTTTTTTTTTTTGTTTTTTTTATTTTTAAGGAAGTTACAATTGCCCATTGAATGAATAATTGAAAAACACTTTTTTTTAATGACAGATAGTTAAAATGTATAGATAACTTCTAGAACTGGAAGGCACCTTCAAGATCATCTTGATTATACTGGAATGGAAATTGAGGTCCAAAAACGTTAGATGATTTGCCAAGATCTCATTGCTAGGCTTTGGCAGATTTGAGATCAGAATCTTGATCTGCTAGTTCCCATTACCGTGTTGTGTGTTCTCTCTATGCTATACTGCCTATCAGTGTGTAATCCTGAAACTGAAAATATAATTGTATTAAGGTCATGGGACGGCTATTATTCTGGAGTATGATTCTGTACTGGGAGCATGCTAGAGTGATTTTTCTAAAATGAAGTTTCTAAATGCATGGCTTATGGGAAATTTATGTATAGAAAAGTTCCTTGCCATCAAAATAGATAACTAAAAATATCTTTAAGACCCAGAAGAGACCATGGAGAACATCAAGGATCTCTGGAATCAGATTTCTACAGTCCTTTGCTAGTTTTTGGTGTTGGACACCTTATTTATGTCTTTGAGCCTTATTGTCCTGATTCACAAAGGAAAATGTATTAAGTTTTAACATAAGAGCTTTTGGCTTTTTTTTTAAAGATTAGGATCAGAAAATACACCTAAACAGTGCCGTGAGAGAGTAGGCATCCGCTATATGTCACTTTCTTCCTCTTTACTCTTAGAAGTTAATATTAAAGGGAACACAATTGTGGGAAATCTAATTATTTTGCATATATCAATTGATTTTGGTTACTATAAATGAGGTGTGACTTGCACTGTAATATATAATTATGAAACAAGGAAATAGAAAGGAAGACATTGGAATGCTGTACTTCATGCATCTGATAGCTTTGGAGGACAAGGCCCTACCCAGCGGTTCTCAACCTGTGGGTCATGAATGACCGTTTCACAGGGATCGCCTAAGACCATTGGAAAACAAAAAGACATTTACATTACGATTCATAACAGTAGAAAAATTACAGTTATAGAGTGGCAACGAGAATAATTTTATGGTTGAGGGTCACCACAACATGAGGAACTGTATTAAGGGGTTGTGGCATTAGGAATGTTGAGAACTGCTGCTCTACACCCATCCTTAATCTCCATGGCAGCAAGGGGGCTTGCAAGTCAGTCCACCCGGAACAAAGGACCAAGACTATTAGTTGTATTTGAAGATTCTTGAGGTCATGGTTCTGGTTTTAAATGTTTATTAACAGGAAAGAGACAATTATGAGTAATCAAGGACTCTTGATCAGTGAGGGAGACCAGGCAGGGACATGAACCACAAAGAGAGAAGTCAGTTGATCCCAGAATATTTGTGGCAGGGGGGGGGGGGAAGATGAAACCTAGCTTCTGAAACTGCCCTTGTCTTTCCTTTGTTTCAGGCACTGTCCCTTTGTTCCCTGGCATCCCAAGCACTCTACACTCTGACTGGCACCCTCACCCCTGTGCCTTCATGGGTCACATGCTGAGTGCTCGAGTCCAAGTTCTGAACTCAGTCTCTGCCCCTGCAACTCATTAGCTATCATCCTGGACACTTAAGTTCTGCAGCCTCAGTCCCTTCCTCCACAAAATGAAACTCATAATATCTGAGTTTGGTTAACCATTTGTTGAGTGTGGATAGTATAAGGAGCCAGTCCCTGTGCTCGACACAGAGAATATAAAAAAAATTCCAATTTGCCTTTTTTGAAGTCTACCTAACCAGACTTTCCTTAGAAACACATGAAAAGAGGCAAATAAGAGTACTCCATATGAGCTGTTGTGATATAAAATGATATGTACATAAATCAATGGTGTGGTTAGAGAGGACGCAATGTTGCACGTTAACATGTTTATTTATGAGATTAGAGGGTATTCCTGAAACATTCTTCATGTGTGCAACATATTACTGTGATCTTCGGGAGACAGAGTCCCCTTTGTTCAATACATTGGTGAATAAATGTCAGGTAATAAAGGAAGTATTGATGAGAGAGAAGGAGAGAGGGGGCGGCAAGGCAGAAATGTAAAGAAATGTGGACTGCTCTCTGCTGTGTGCTATAACTCTAATGGTGACACGCTTTATCATTGCACAATTTCTATTATACATGCTATAAAACTATGACTCTGTCAGCTAAAGGGTCTCATTCCATCAGTCCTTAATGTACATTGATACCTGTAAAGTAATTCCACTAGTCCTATAATTCACCACGTTGTAATGTCATGAAATGCCAAAATAATAGTCTTTGAAAATGCAAACACATGCCCAGCTTTAGGGAGTTCATTTACACATAGCTTTACTTTCAATTATAATTCTAAATAAAATTTTCAGAATAGTAAAAATATATTCAGACTCACATCTAAGTTCTGTTTTAACCCCCTATATTAAACAAAAAAAAGTCATTCCTGTGTTGTAGAAAGTCCTTAGCCTATAAAAAGAATACAATCTGTATTACTGACTTTTCCCTTCATCAGTTGTCCATTCTTTTGAGCAAGCTGGCAACTGGCTGTGGCCAAGGTCCCATCTACCCCATGGGAGATTAGCAGTTTAAAACTAATAAGAATAAATCTACAAAGTTACCTATTCTGCTTAATAAAGCAGTTTCTTAACATAAAAGGATTTTTGTCTTTTCTGGCTCAGAAGCTGAAAGTCTTTCAAATCAAAACAATGGTCTCCCTGCCCAAGAGTAGATGATCAATAAGCAAAGGCCACAGGGATGCTCTGTCTTCAGCATCAGGACTGGAAGTGAGACCATCACTCTCCACACACAGTAGGGAGTGGGAGAGGATGTGTCGTTGGGAGGGAAGGAAGCCAAATTGGGTAATCATCTAAAATCCAGGGATTTCATTATTTTGCTTACTCTTCTGTGAAATCCCCCCAAATTAGAAATACTATGTTTAAATATACAGTAACTAATAAAAACACATATGAATGCTATATATATATATATATATAGTAATTGATTTAGAGATTATTCATAGTTTGAATTGTTTACATCACTGCTTCCCCCCGTTGGATCTATTATCCAAGAACTCAGTCTATTTCCTAAACCATCTTGAGGTAGACTCCGGATTATAAAACATTGTTAGTGTTTGAGGGACAGAGAAGCCATCTTTGGTTATATATTTTCTCCAGAGATTCTAGGATCAGATTATTCTGATTCATACATAATCAGTTGAACAAATACTTTACTAGCAATTAGTTATTAAGTAGATAGTATTCCCTAGGATGCAGAAAATAAATAATTATAATGACTAGACTAAAAACAAAAAAAAACATTTTATCATATTTTATATTTTCCATGTTTTCTGAAGGGAGAACAGTGCTTGCAATAAAACCAAAATGGAATTAACCCACCAACATCTTAAGGATGCATTGGGTTGAAGAGTATGGAGAGAGTAAATGCTGACTTTGCTATACTTTGGTTTTGAAGTTAAGGTAACAGAGAGGCAGTTGGATTAATAGTAAAAGTGAGAATAATTTTCTTTATGCTAAGATGGCCGAATCTGAAATCACAAAACAGCTAGTGATAAACATTTTATTATCTCTAAATAGATAAAATAACTGAGTAAGAGAGAAGGCTGGGATGAACACATTGGTTGGTGTCAGAGCAAAGCTGTGTCTATTTCATCCCAGAAGCTTCTCTAAGGTCACCCCCGCTCTTTGGCTGGGTCACATGTGTGCTCCTATCGTACTCTAAGCTTACCTCTATTCAACACTGTACCTTCATTATGATTTACTTGTGGATGTCCCCGGCCAGGCTGCTCACTGTTTGAAAATAAGAATTGTTTCTTATTCATCTCTGCATTCTTAGACCAACTAGAGGAGTAGGTGCACAATACATGCTTGTGTTGCTATAGGTACATAATTATGTATTGAACTTGAATAAAGTTTAAAAATTTAATTGATAAATGTATTTGATATTTTATAGACATAGCTTGAGTCTTTAGCAGACCTGGGGCCAAATCTGTTTATTCTGATAAAGGCTGTTTTTTTGAGTGCATAAGTCAGAGACTAACTTATTTCGATTCTTCTTTATTTCCCCTAATAATAATAGCTAATCCCTACTGAAACCTTACCATGTTTTAGGCACTGTTCTAAGGACTTGGCACAATAGAATAATTTCATGTAAGACTCTAAACAACCATGTGAAACAGATACCATTATTATCCCATTTTTAGATTAACAAGCAAAAGTTTAGAGGGATTAAGTCATTTACCCAAGATGCTCAGGCATCTGACTATAGACTCATGCTCTTAATTATTATAGTCTTATCGCTCTAGAATATCATCACATTCTGAAAACAGAATACAAATTCATAAAATAGCATCGTCCAATATAGGTTTACCCAAGAAGACCTAGCCAGTCAATCGCATCTCTTCTGGTGCCTATTACAATTGAAGGTAATTCTCTTTCTTTTTGCCCCACGTGGGGGCAATCACATCTAAGTTCCTCTGCCTAATGTAGGATTCCCAGAGTGGGCATACTGATGCTGAACCTGGCACCATGGCGAGCTCTCAGAGGGAGCACCAGGTAATTCTGCTTAGACTCCCACTGCGAAACTCTGTGCAAATTTGCAAACTCTGAGCTTCTGAAGCTGCAAAATGAGGACTCCTGAAGATTTCTTTTCTTTCCCTGAAACATAAAAATACTTCAGCTCTGCTTCTTTTGCAAAGTCAAAGTTAGAAGACCACTTAGCTGTCCTCTTCCTGGATGGCTACACATTTCAGTCATGTATGAGGAGGATGCACTAGGCACCCTGGGCCATCTCCACTGGGTGTCCAAGGAATAGACTGCCAGTGCTGATTAACACATACAAGAAATAAAAATTATGGCTGATGGATCTGATTAGAAACAAATAAACCTGACAGGTCACCTCTGAAGGCTTGTGAAGTCTCTAAGACATGTCACGGAGAAATGAATAGTTTTATAGCTTGGTTTTTAACCGAGTAGATACAACTTTATAAATTTGCTGAGGGATAGTTGGCATGACAAGTTCACTGTTAACTACCATGTACTCCTTTACAGATCACATTCAGTTAACATAGTTACAAAGGATGTGTAGTGCATGACGCCAACTCTAAGACCTGATAGTTTGTTTGGGACTGAAAGATTGGTGCATTTAATCTGCTGCAAGTTGTCTATGTAGCAATACTGCAGGGCTGGGGCTGGGACAAGGCCCGGCATACTCTTCAGCTGCTCTCCCTGTCCACCTGTCCCCTGGCCCTCCGAGAGACTCCCGGACTACCCAGAAGTTCTTCTCAGCAGTGTCTCCTCTAGAACTCAACTCCACAGGTAGTTGCCATGTCCCACCTTTCTCAATTTCTATGGCAAAGACAGCAGCATCTCTTGGCACAGCTGATCTCAGAGAGCTGATGAGAGGATGATATTTTTACACCTTGGGTGTTTAATAATATTAAGCAAAAAAAGAGACAAATAACTACTGATAGACTTTCAGTAGCAGACAAGACACCTGGATGCGCCTCACACCACATTATACACACTTGCCTACTCGTTCCAGCCATAGATCCTCACCTGCCTAGAACCTTTGGTATCACTGTAATATTAATATGGTACTAATAGTATGGTGTTAATTTTTCCCATCCAAATTAACTGTGCTAATGACCACAAAGATACACATTTGCACAATTGTTATCATACCAAACTAAATGCATCGATTACATGCCATGCACAATAAAAAAAAAAATCTACATGTTTATGGCCTCCATCGGTGAGGGAATATGTGATGAACCTTTTGTTTTAAAGTAAAATGCTCAGTTACATGTACTTTACTAGAACTTTGATCTTGTAATTTCTTTGAGCATTAGACTACAACCTAAAACCCTAAAACACGACACAGCGTGGTATTCTGCATTGATTGCAAAGCCCCTGACATCTTACACATTAGCCTCTTAGATTTATAAATGATAGTGTAAGACAACACAGTGAAAATTAATTGTGTATGCCAAACACTTATTCAACAGTGACTCTTTTGCAGAATGCTTGAATATCTTTACTTGAGCAAAATTTGCCAAGTTGATTATAAATGTGATATCTTACCTCTTAATACACTTCACAATTTGCACATAATGGTTCCAGGGGAACTTGTAAACCATAGTAAATCATAAAATTCATTTTGTTTTGCATCAATTCATTCATCCATGCACCAACTAATCACCTCATTTCAAAATTCAATAAACCTAAATACCTGGATTTATGATGCTTTGTCAGAATTAACAAGGGAATATCAACAATGTGGAATTAGAAGTCTATTGCAACTTAAAGACAAGCACCTAGTTGAAAACAATTAAAAAGACTCAGCAGCAATAATTATATCCACAGTGTTAGCAAATAAAATAAATTAAAACTGATTTAATTTCTGCTCTGGGAGATGGGGGGAAGCACAGAAAAGCCTTAATTTGGTCAGTTAAAACACTGAAGTTGTTTGAAGCAAAACTTTAAAGTGGCTCTGAATCGGGTTTATAGTATTAACATTACTTATTTGCAGATAAAATGCACACACAGGTGTATTTTTAAAGATGCATTGGTTGGTCACATTGTATAATGGTCACAATAGTTCTTGAAACTTTTATTTTCCTTATAAGACTTTTGACAGTGAATACTTGATTACAGTATTTGTATGAACCCACTTGCCATGCCATTACAATATACAATATGGGGGGCAGGGCACCCTCCAGTTTAGATAGGCACAGTAAGGCACAACTCATGTAAAGAGGCCCCCTTTGCTAAAGGTGCACTTTTACTCACACTTTCAAAAGGCATCCTTCACCTTCCATATTAAACACTAGCTTTTCACTTGTAGTCCTGTTATAGAAAATATGTCTATAATGCTGATATGAAATGTATGATCATGTGTACAGGCAGGCACACATACACACACACACACAGAGCTCACATTCATATCTTCGAGTTGGGGAGCCAGAGGAAAAAAACAAACAAACACAAGTATCTTTGATTTTTAGCTCAAAACTAAAGTCTGGAGACATCCGTTAAGCAGCTGTTCTTATTCATTGTCTCTCAGTGTATGCTTAAATTAAAATAGCTTCCCTGCCAATAACAATGGAAGCCTTTGGATTTTTTATTTAGTGTTTTCTTAATAAATTTTTCTTGCAAGCCTACAATGATTAAAGGAAAAAATCAACAGGCATGAAGATGCATGGAGCATTTACTAAAGACAAAGCAAAGTGATAGTGTAGTCATATATTTTTCTTTAAAAAGGCTTAAAAAGGTATCTGATTGTTAGTCACAAAAGGTCTATACGGTTCTGTTGCTCCTTTAATTAAATTCTTAGAAGTAATCAAATGCAAAATGACAAATGGCAAGAAGAGAACATACTACTGCTGAATAATTTTATCATTTATACCTATAACTGTCAATCCACGAAGGGCTATTTTTTATATGTCACCTAAATCATAGGAGCTGGTACCTTTTTCTGTGATTCATGTTAGCTCTGCTCTATGATTTACTGCTAAATTATTTCCCTTCTCTTTCAGGGAATTTTTTATCTCCTTTCTGTGATTAATCTCTCTGGTTTGAATGAGCAAAGCTTTTTAGATGAGTGAGTGTCACAATTTCGTTGAGAATAAATTTTTTCAGTACAATTTTTTATACATATGTTTTTTTTAATGTGCTCAGAAAAGATAATTATTTATTTAAAGGCTTATATTTCCATTAAAAAAATTCTTTCCTATCTATTCCTGGCTTTTCTTCCAGACACAAATGTTTTTTGCTTTGACAAGATGTGATGACAATGGTTACTGGCAATGATACCACAGTCTCAGAGCTTTTTCACAATGCAGATGACCCTGATTTGAGTGATTTAAGAGCACAGAACATCTTGATATCTACTTTCCTTGTGTGAGAGGTGTGAGGGAGTGCTAAATGGTCCGTGTGTATGTGCGTGCGCACTTACGTGTGCTTTCCTGCTGATTCGTAAATGCTAACAGGCCTGCCCTCTCTGAATGACTAACATATTAATCCCTGAATTTTAGTCCTTTGAACAGAGACAGCAGATGTTTCAAACGGCTTTAATGAGCCCCATCAACTAAACTCTGTGGCCATATTGGATTCCTGGGAATCACATCTTATTTCAGATCAACTCGTCCAATATGCACATGGCAACCTTTCTGAGGGCAACTGAAACTGCCTCCCCTGACTCACCTTCCACATACATCTTTTCTTCCTTCTTTTACTAAAAAATTTACCTCAGCTTTCCACGTTTATATATATAATGGCCATGTGTGTTATGTAAGCATCAGCTTGCCCCAGTGCTGTGGTGGAATGGACACCTAACCTGACTCAGTAAAAGCCACCAAAACAATAACAACAGCAAAAAACACATTAGCCACTGTTTTTTTTTTTGTTGTTGTTGTTCATTAAACTTTTATCATGATTTTGTGGAATTTTATCTGCCTTCTCTTTCTTTGCCCTTTTTTTCTTGTGAAAGGTTGAAAGAGGGATGTTCTCAAGGGAGTCTAGTCTTAAATACAGTAAAGGAAAATCATGCCTTAGTTTTACCAAAAACTGGGATTATCCACCACTCAGAGTAATCTGAGTTTGACTGGCACTTTAATACCTGCTCCTCTGGCCCTACTTCACCGGAAACATAAATATTTTCAAGAGAACCCTGGATAGAGGGAAAGTACCTAGGTACTGAGACTGGACTCAATAAATGTTAATTCTTTTTTTTCTTCTTTTCTATGCCTTTTGACCTGAAAACCCAGCAGAAAAATAATCTTTCCATGTGTGCCTTCTCCAAGTTGGATAAAAATTCCACTAGGGTCACGTACTTCTGCCAGATTTCAGTCAATCAATCAATCAGATATCAAATTTAGTTAGATAAAAGCAAGCACTGTCAGAAACCAGATTTTTAAAAAACAGCTCTGTGCTCTAATTTTCAGCTGACTTTTCCTCTATCTACAACAGCAGCATACAACACAGATTCTGTACAAAGATTTATTGGAGAGTGGAATTCTAAAAATAGGTATTGGTCATCCATGCAGAGAATAATATTTCCTGCACTGCTCATGGGTGTACTCATTCATTCGTTTACTCCTCAATCACAGGCCTATTATTCTACGCATTGGGCTATCCATGTGGATTTAAAGATGAATAAAGTTTATGTATGCCAAGCACAGGGGAAGACAAAGCAACAGGGTAAAGGTGAAAGAGAGAATTTGATATCTCCTCACTTTGAGGCAAAGTGTTGAACTAGAGAGGAAGGGTAACCCGGGTGCATGCAATCCTGTGAAAGGGAGAAGTGAATTGGAAACAGAAATGATAATCTGGTAATTTTCGGAAACTTTGTTGTCTTGTATCATCTTGAGCTCAGTAGCTGAGGGCATGGGCTTAAACCCTTAGTGTTGCAGTTTCTCCCATCTGTGATACACTTACTCATGGATATATATATATATATATATATATATATATATATATATATACACACACACACACACACACATACCCTGTCACAGTCCCCTTTTTCAAGAAAAAAGAAAACTGTTTCCCATTGTCCACTTTACAACAGGAAATGCTGAAGTCAGATGCTCAGTGGACCACACTGACATTTATGGGTCAAGATTCACATTCAAATGCAAGTTGATTTTCACAGTAGGCAACATGAGACACAATGGCACCTACTGCCAAAACCCTAAGGCCTGTGAAACAGAGAAAATAAAAAAAATTTAAACAACAGACTACAGTACATAAAATGGTTTCTATCTAGAAAAAAACTTAACTTTGTTGAATTTGAAGACATACCTTGCACCCAAAGTTCTGATTTTTCATTTTTCCCCTAGTTATTCTCTATGTAAACATATCAAATTTCCTTTGTGAAATAAGAACTGAGATGGAAATTTTAAGAAAGGTTTAGACTAAGATGAAGAAACTTAACCAAGTGAACAGACTTAAAATCATGTTAATGAGTGCCTTCACTCTGGTTGTAAGACTATGTCAGCTTTGTAAAAATCATACGAAAATGATTACAATACCCCTATATATTAGCAAATATATCTGTCAAAAATTTTGGGTGTTCATTCACAGCTTCTGAAGAATAGATCTTGATCAGAAAACAATTGTACTGCTGGATTTTCTGAGTGTGGGTTAATCTACGTAAATCACTCACAACAGCCCCACTTGCAACAGTATATAGTAAGCATTCAGGAAATGGTTGCTGGTATGATTATTTATAGAACATGCTTAATGTTTCTGTCACAGAAAGACTTTATTACTCACAATATTACAAAAGTACTAATTTAAGTGGAATACAAAGGGTCTGCAAGGTGTTGGTCTTGGAGCAGCCTGATATCAGAGGATAGCCTTAGCAGATTAGACATTAGCACCAACTCAGGAATCAGGGTAGAAGAAAGTCTCAACCCCATCCCATACAGAAAATGGCCTCATGAAACTGTGTGACCTGAAATAATTCAGGATTGGGTCTCTGAGCACTGCTCTCAGCAAGATGTGCGTCCTGAACTTTGCCTAGACTGGCAGACTTTGCAGTGGCCTCCATGAATAAGGGGCCAAGGTCATCTCCAATACCTACAAAGCGCTGACATTTTTGTAATATGGACAAATAAAAAAAAGCCCTCAGGGGGATTCTTCAAGTTTTAAAGAAAACGTTTTGTAAAATAGAAAATCAGCTTGTAGTAAGAATATGCAGCTGTGAAGGGGAGAACAAAGGAAAACAATTACTTTTAGTTTCTAAAAAAGTTTGTGCTATCTTCATGGCACAACTAATTTTGATGAAGTGGAAATCACTACACATCGCACAGATTAGTCATTAGAGTGTGGGATTAAATAGTTTCATTACAATGCAAAAAAAGGAACAAAATAACCACTAAATAATAGTCATTTTCAGCTAACAGCTGGCTTAATTTCTTTCTACTAACACATGTAATGGTCAGCCTTATTTAAATTGCCATTCTTCTTCCATTATATGACTATTAAATGGTTTAATAAAATTATTTTGAAGGTCTATAAAATCACCAATTTACTGTGACAGGGCATATTTCTAAAATGCATGCGATATGTAAACTCTATGCTTTCCTCTTTTAATAAGAAGACCCAGAATAGCAGCATATAAACTATTAAATAGTAAACAGATCACTTTTTTATAGTAAGCAATTTTTCATATAATGAATGGAAGAGTGTAAAAAAGAAAAACAAAGTTCAAAAGAGAGGAAGAAAAAAGAAATCTAGTTTGTTCTAGAAGAGGAAGCATTTTCAAATCAAAGATTATGAAAACCATCTGAAGGCTGTTTTTTTTTAATTTACAAAATTATAGCCATTTTTAAAATGAAAAGAGACTTACTAAATGATTTCCTTAAAAGAAGATAACAAATGAATTAAATGAATACAATTACTTAAAAACTGTAAGTGAATTAACTGTAAAAAATTGTCTTTTTCTTCCTCTACAAGTATATGTATATATTGCATCCCCTGACAGATTTAAAATCAGGAGCCATGACTTACTTATCTGTGAATTTCCATAACATCTAGTATAGAGCTTTCCAGATAATTGTGCTCAATAAATGTTTACTGAAAAAGCGAAAAAAAACTAGGAAACTTTTGTCCTTTAAATTATGTTAAAAACAGGCAATCTGAAATATAAAGTTCTATCTGAGGCAAAGCAATTGTAGTTTTTCACACCGAGGGAAAAGAAAAAAATATTTCTGACTCCACAACAGTTACCTGGCACTGTTTCAAACACAAAATAAAAAGGTTTCTAAAGTATGCTTCCAAAATAAGGAATCATCTCAAGGAGAATGTTCAACTAAAAAGTTTGGAATGATCCTCAAACATTTAACATAAAAATCTTGTTCCCTGTTATTTATTCTGTCAGGGTGCTTGGGTAACACATGTTGGTATGTGAGTCATTCTACTATCTGCAGCTGCTGACTTCTAATCTGTAGATGTTACAGTCACTGTTCATTGTGCTTCGCCTACAAAGATGAGTAAAACTAGTTTGCCAGAGCTCTCTGCAAAGGGCAGGGTGACTCAGAAAAATATGCATACTGATTCAACGGGGTTGATTTTCATTTCTCAGCCCAAGTTTTGTTTCCCGTACAAAAAAACACCTTCTATTGGTAAAATGTCAGAACGATACAGATAAATAATACTAATACCCCGATAATTTAAAAGTTACAATTAAATGTATGCCCTAGTAACACCTACGAGTGGGTGAGAAAAAGTGCAGGAATGTCGTGGGGTGATTTCTGACACTGGGAACTCTGAAAAACTTCCATGCATTTTAGAAAACGATTTGACTTATCATTAATGTCATGCTGCCTTCCTAGGAATAGAGCCCACACAATTACACTTGCAATGTCAGAAACTCATTCCTGGGTGGTGGGGGGGAGGGAAACGGGGGAGCGGGCAGGGTGGGAATTCATCTTTTGACATTATTCTCAATTGTTTGCTCTTTGAATATTATTCAGTTTGCATTAGTCTTGGACTTTTGAATATCTTCTCAAATGATGCTCTATATGAGTGTGAATGTCAAAACTCCTAACCACCTTGTTGAAATATTACTTCTAAAATATGCCTGAGAAAAAGATTTTTAAAAAGTGTTTACTTGCCTAGGATAATTGAAAGTGGATTTAATCATACATTACAAATGCAATGAGATTAATGAAATCATATCCACTTTTTGTACTTTACAGTAGCACCAATTAGCATACAAAGACATCTCATTGAATAAACTGGGATATATTGTGCTTTTGTGGACATGACTTTTGGTAGTAGACATTTGAAATCTCAAGTTTCATTTAAAAATTTGCCTCTAGAAATATAAAATTAATGGGAATTACATAATGTTAGACCTAGCGGACCAAAACATCCCTGTTTTTTCTTTTTCTTTTTAAATTAAAATTTATTGGGGTGACAATGGTTAGTTAAGTTGCATAGGTTTCAGGTGTACAATTCTGTAATATACCACCTATATATAACATTGTGTGCTCACCACCCAGTCAGTTCTCCTTCCATCACCATATATTTTACCCATTTGCCCTCTTCTACCAACCCCCGCCCCGTTACCCTCTGGTAACCACTAAACTGTTATCTATATTTATGAGTTTTTGTTTCTTTATTTGTCTTGTTCCTTTGTTGCTTTCAGTTTTATATCCCACCTATCAGTGAAATCAATACATCCTGTTTAAATAAATAAAAATCTTCACCAGAAGAGGAATAGTGAATTCTGCCAAACATTGAAAACTAAAAGAAATAATTTTAATTACATTCCATACACCTAATTGTCGCCTAGTATCTTTTTACATGACTATATTAAAAACAAGCATTAATTTATATCCTTGATGTCCCAAAAAGAACTAGGTATTTTACATACCACTTTTTTTCCCTTAGTTTTAACCTTAAAATATCACTGAAATTAGTTCCTATAGAATTATGGCTCTCCCATCAGAGTGAGATCACCCATGATACAATCCAGCTCTTGCTACTTAGTACGTATTCCAACGCATTTAGAGATTGCCTAAGAAATCTAATGCGTGTCACTGATACTGTCATATTCATTTCCTTTGAAAACACATTCCCTGTGTTTTTACACATATTCTCAAGTGACCCATGCAAATGAATAAGATGTGAAAACATTAAATTAAAAGTTACAGATTTTCTTTATATATTGAGAAATATATATATTTGAGAGAGAGTAAGGAGGCAGCAGAAGGAAGAAATTTGTGTAAATCCCTTTAAAAACAATGGACATCTAAACCTTACTTCCTTTGATAAATGTTCGGTAGGAGGATTGGGCTTCTGGCTACTGGTGTGGCTTTCACGCCTTCCCCTTCCACGTGCCCCTTGCATAATACTGGATAGGCCTGGGCGGAGGGCGAACGCAATATGGGACACAGCAGAAATAAAGGCCGAGAAGGAAAAACCTGCGTGGAGTGTACCAGAAACTCTAAGCAAAGCGCTCTCCTTAGACTTTCCAGCCAGAAACTGCCTGGAGTTACTCAAGACTCCCTGTCCCTTCGATAATGATAACTAATAGTTATTAAATGCTTCCTCGTGCTAGCCATTATGTTATTTTTTAATTTACTTTAATATTTTTATTGTTTATCTTTGTATGGTTTAACCTATTTGATTTTCACAAAAGCCTTAGGGAGACAGCATTAACGCTAACTTCAGCTTACAGAAAGAAGACTCCCTCCAGTTGTGTACTCAGAGACTGCCCAGGTGGTGGAGAACCTACTCATTCATAACACAGGCTCTTCACCCCCATATTACCTTACCTGTTGCAGGCACCACGGCGTCTGTCACCAGGTAGACCGTTCTTTCAGTCCTACTGCCACAGCCTGGGATCCTGCCTGCTTCACCTCTCTTCGCCCAGTGCGGGGGCCGCGGAGCTGTTACGTCACCTGACCACTGCTCTTCTCCTCATTCACTAACTTCACCTGCTCCCTGTTTCCTATTGCGGAGGATCTCAAAGGGTGATCTGAGCATCAGCAGCATCATCGTTATCACCTGGGAAATTGTAGCAACACAAATTCATGGGCCCAAGCAGAGACCTACGGAAGAATAAGGCAATTGGGAGTAGGCCCAGCAATCTGTCTTTCCTGAGCCTTCCAGGTGATTCTGACTGACAGCCACGGAGGAAACCAAAGACTGGCCCGATAGCCTGGAGGCTTGTGGGGAGAGGAGGCAATGGCGCAGAGGTTTGGTTTCTACTGCAGAGCCTCCTGTAGATCAGGCCAAGGCTAGACTATTCTGAGCCCACATCCTTGCTGAGCTCTTTCTCCTTCCTGATGCTGTTTACAGGTTTCTGCCAAAGAGCACTTCCCAAGGGAACGTCGGACTCTTGACTCCTGTCCCAGCTTCTACTTCTAGGGAACCCCACCTCAGACAACCCCATTTCCCTGGCTGAGGAGCTGAAGCTTAGGGGGCCCACAGATGGTGGAGAGAACACCTGGACATAGGAGGGTGAGGCTCTCATCTCAGATTTAACAGCCTCGGTTCCGCTCCGCCCACCCCCTCCCCCCATACCTTGGGAAAGCCACCTAAACTCTCTGAACCACATTTGATCCATCCACCACACGGGAATAAATGATTCTATCTGTCCTGTGTACCTAAAGAGTATGCATGAGGTTCAAGTAAAATAACGATGGCAAACACACTGCAAAACATAAAGCCTTAAACATTTAAGGGGCCCATTCTATTCTCTAATAAGCAGCCTAGATTATCTGACCTTTCTTCACACATTCCAGTCTAAGGATCTCTCTCGGCCCCTCCTGAGACCTCAGGTTCCCCCACTGCCTTTCCAGCTGGGAGTCAACAGGGGCAGCATGTTGCAGGGTCCACGCTGCCCCACCATGAATTCCAGGGAGTCCCTATCCTTTACCCACTTTAGCTCCAGGATGTAATCATGTTTGGTTGAAATTTGTACTCATCCTTCCCCTTCCACACTTCCCAAGTGGATTGTCCTATATATATTTTTGTCTTATTCATTTCATTCTACTTATTTCCAGCCACTCTTACAAACTACCCAGGTCATTTAAAAGTCAAATTGTATTATGCATGATACAAGTCACTCTGATGTATGAGTGTATATGTGTTTTTTTTTTCTTCCCATCTTGGTGGTGTTATTTCAAGTCAGACCCAAAAGCAAGTCCAATTGCTTTATTTTAAATAACAGAGGCCATGTCCAGGGTTCACACAAAACGTCAGTGTCTACATGTACAGATGCCATGGGGTCAACTATTTTAACAATCAACCAGTCAATTTGATGAAACAACTGCTTTTTCTCATTTCTCACTGAATTGACTGGTAAGCTGCCACAGATGCAAAGTTAAAGGAAAAAATAAAGGGAAAATGTATTGAAAAAAAGAAACACAAAAAAACGCTGTCACTGAACAGAAGCTCTCCACAGAAAGGGGAATTCAAAATGAAGGCTGTAGCTGGTTTAATGAGGTTTCTAGTTCAATGATATAAACAGCCTCTGTGACTGTGGCAGAATATTCACAAGGACTTCTTGTTGGACTATGTATTGAATTCTTTTTTTTGTTTTTGTTAATTGTTGCAGTTGGTTTCAATTTTATTATGTTCCATGTTAGGATCTTCAGTACCAGTCAAATGTCTGATAATTCACATCTTGTCGGTTTTGAAACCTGAGCAATATTAGTACCCTATATTTTTCTTAAATTCAGCTAAAGTGGATTGCTGAGTAAATGCTAACAAGCTTTCACTTTGGATGAGATTATCTGGGTTAGAATACCAGGCATTGGCGTGTTCCTTCAAGGCACATCTCACATGTGCTGATAATTTTGAAAACACTGATTAATATAGGTGTGACGTTTCATCACAATATAGCCATATTTTAAATGAATTACATAAAAATAGTTAGGATAATAACCTACTTTCTATTGTGTTTTATCTCCACTGGGGGAAAGAAAAAAGCAGTGTCTGCCTAACACCAACTTTTGCATGTATACTTCTTTCTCACAGAAAGAGAAAGTACTGATTTATAGTCGAGAGTTAGTAATTCCTTAAATCATTATAATCCTAACGTTGAGGTAATATTTTTGGTAGACTGAAGAAAAATTCTGGACTAGACAGTAAGCATTGGCTAACTTTATTGTAAAGTTACTTATACAGCAAGGATATTACGTCTAGGCAATAAAGAAAAATATCTTCTAGTTGTGGATAGTAAAAACAGTACTCATATAATAATGGCCAACTGGGACCCTAAGGCTTTTTTGAAATGAGCAATTTTAGTGATAAATGCCTTTAGAACAAGAGGGGGGAAGTCTCTGGTGTCCTGTACACCTGCTTATGGCCACTGCAGTGGTTTCTTTCAGAGATAAGAAAATAGCAAGGTCCAGTTAAACGTTAGCAATTTCTGTTCTTACTTTCTGAAGCCGAATTACAATAATCTCTTTGCTTATTTCCAATTAGGCCACTTCTCAATCTTGGCAACTGTGAGATTTGACTTGCAAAGTATTTTTTTCAAATGCATCTGTCTCTTTCCTCTCTTCTCACCTTTGTTTTGTCTGGCTTGGAAATTTTGCACATGTGCTGTTTCCATTTAGCAAGAAGAATCTACTTATCTTGGGCACAGTCTGTGCTAATTCTCCTATAAGCTAAACGAATATATAAATATACTTATAATAACATTTACTATAGTTCTACATATACAATTTCCCATGAAAAACAAATGAAAAGGGCAGAAAGATGACGTCCAGTGTATCTTGTAGCTCACATTTTTAGTGTTTAAGATGCCCCAATTTCCATAGACCTTCTGCATATGTTTCATTATTTCTCTTCCTGGGCAATTGATATAATTATTGGGATACCTGAGGCACAAACCACTTTTGGAAAAACAAAGTCAATCGGAAATTTAAAATGTTAGGATTAAGGATGCACCTATAAAATCTGACAGTTTGGATTCACATGAGTAATAGCAGTACTTCACATCTGTCTAGGCCTTTACGGTTTACACAGCACCTAGGTTCCTTATGACAGCACTTTGTAGAGGGGAAAAAAAACTAGAATAACATAATATCTTTGCAATCTAGAGTTATTCTATATTTATGACTCTGACTGTTATTTGAACTACAAAGTAGAACATGTTATATAGTAAAGATCTCAATGATTAGGCAAGACAGGGAAACAATTTGACAGATTAAAAACACACAAACCATACAAAACACTTTTAGAGGGCTGTAGATGGCAGTAATACTTGGTTCTACATTTTAAAAATTATCATCATTTAAAAAGCTTTGTAGGGCCAGCCAAGTGGCGCGTTGGTCAAGAGTTGGCTTGGGACGTCAGCTCTGAGCAGCATGGCCCCGGTTTGGATCCCACATGAGGGCCAGTGACACTGCGCCCTCTACAGCTAAGATGGTGAACAACAGCTTGACCTGGAGCTGGGCTGCCGTGAGTCACTGGCGACAGCTAGGCTGCAGTGGGGCTGGCGGCAGCGAGCGTGAGCTTTTGTGAACTGCCGTGTGCCCCTGTGAGCAGCTGTCCAATGGCCAGTAAACGACTGCCTCACCCGGGAAGAGCGCAATGATAATACCAACATGGGCCAGTAAAGCGACGTCTTCCACAACTAGACTGAAGAACAAAAGGACAGCAACTTGTCTATTCCCCTCCCCCAATTCCCCAATTAAAAAAAGAAAGAAAGAAAGAAAAAGCTTTGTAATTGCTTTTTATAAGAATAGAATCTCATCAAAATATCCTGATGAGTTGTCCATGAAATGGCTTCTGGATAAATTCACAAGAATGAATTGCAGCTATTAATAATTTATGTGCCATTTGAATTATCTTTAATGCTCTTTCAAAAAAGAGAATCACTATAAGCCTTTGGAAACTTAGGGTCACACCATGTATTTTATTTTGGATAAAATTGTCATGAGCAAATCAACAAATGTCATGAACCTGTGGTAGGAAAGGGCTATGACCAACATGGGTTTACCATGTTGCTTTGCAAGGACATCCTCAATGAACCTTTTCCTCTATCTATTGACCTGTAATTTGACTGGTTTGTTCTACCATATTTACAGAACCAATTAAATTTCAGTTTAAAAATGTTTTTGACAAATTAAAAGTGATTAAAATCATATATATATATGTATATATATATATATACATATATATATATATATGAGTTAAATATTGGATATTCTTGGGGACAATTTTTATGAAGGTAAAGGCAGAAAATATCATGGGAATTATTGTATTGGAATAATTTAGTATTTATAACCTACGAGAGAGAGAGAGAGGGAGAGAGAGATCACAGATCATAGAGTTCAGATATATTTCTGGAGAACATTAGCCCAAAAATAAGGCTTTAGTAGGAAACAGGTCTAATTTCACAGATATAAAATAGAATGTTTAAATCTGTGATATAGTGTGGCAGTAAACTGTAGGTAGGGGTAGCTGAGAGCTACATCTGGCACTTTTTATGGAGCTAGGTATTTGCAACAATGAGACACAATTTTGGAAAGGAAATTGATTAGACATGATCATGATATACATGAGCAATTTGCCAGGTAAAACTCTGTCTTCTGAGTCAAACCAGCTGAGAGATTCAGACAATGATTTGTGTATCAAGTCCCATCCTGCCTGAACCCTACTTTGAACAAACTACATAAATAATGCAGAAGTGAAGGTTTAAATTATCTAGACAACCTCCCACTTTATTTTCAACACAGAGACTTAGTCTTATGTATTATTTATATTACTATAACATATGTGCTGTTTAGTATAATTCAGTCCCAATAATATACTTGATCAAATGTTTTAATTTGTCATGCTTTATGAAGTTATACCAGTTTTACAGTGAATTAAATCAGTATCTTACATATATTTCTTCAGGAAGAAGGTGAGTTGTTTTAAGAATGATTTAGTTTACATAAAAATAGCTTACAAACTATCAGTTTAATTGAATTTCTACCTAGAACAGTGAATCAAACCATAGAAATATTTCAAATGCCATAAACTATGTATTTTGTTTATTTGTACTCAACTGATTTTGGAAATTTGCTTTTTTTAAGGATCTTTATAACAGAGTAAAGATAAATTTTATTTTAAACTGATTGTGTTAAGAGGAAGGCTTATAATTTACTACTGAGAAATACTGGGATATAAAAGGGATTATGCGTATTAGCATTACATTGCTATTATTTACAGCTTTTCTTGATAGACAACGCTAATCCAAAATTATGTCTTTTTTTTTTCTTTTTTGTTTTATTTAAAACCTTCCTGGGAAGTTTTCCATTCAAATAGCACAAAAGAGATGATATGGATATATACAGACATAGATATTGTAAAGAAAATGAAGCAGATATATTCTTCAGTACAAATGAATGTATAACAAGTTAACAAAGAATGTTGGTAAGTACCATTGTCATTAATAGTTACAAAACAGTTATTAAATAACACATTTATTTGAAACCTGAATTACACATTTTTGTTTTAGGACCAAGTCATTTTGTAAAGTGATTTATACCTGTATATCTATTTTGTTTCTGTAACTATATGCCAGTAAGTTTGGCACAAGTTTCAGTAGAGAGCAAAACAGACATGCCCCCCACCCTCCTCTTCTTAGAGCTCACAAACTAGATACCAAAAGCCCTCCTTTAAAGTCTTTATATACATCCAATTCTCTCCTGCCTGGAGACCTTCTCAACACTCTTACCTCTGCCAGAAATGTTTTTTCCTTTAATAGGGTCCTTCACCCCCATCCCTCATATTTTTCGGTCTCATTGTTAAAGGTTCTTTCTCATAGAGTTCTTTCCTATTTCCCCAAAGCCTTCCCACAAATCCCTTCCCTTTTACTGAACTCTATTTTCAAAACGTTATTACAATTTAAAATTTACATACATTTATGTGGTGTATTTCTCTATTTTCTGTCTTTTTTATTAGAATATATGGGTATAGAATTGTAAGGGCATAAAAAAGCATCCCATAGTTTTAAATAGCAGTGAAACATAACTAGGCTTGAATCTTTTGAGAAGCGCTCCACTGCAGTATGGAAACTGATCATTTGGGGAGAACATAAATAGAAAAAAGTAGAATAATTAGGAGGACATGTTGTCATTTAGCTAAGGGAAATGGGTACCTTAGACTATAGAGGAAGCATTTCAAAGCAGTGCCTCGCTTGTGTATAGCTGGATATGACTATGCCATTCTCTGGAAGTTAACTCTGGCAGCAGACTAGGGTTGGAGAAAACTAAGTCTAAGAGTCTGGTTGCAACATGGTAAGTTTTAGGTGTATATGGAGATATACTGATAGAGGTAGCAAGTAGGTAGTCGCGTGTATGAGTCAGAACGCTGGAGGTCAGAAATGAAGATGAAGTTTGTGAATCAAGGACATTAGATGGTAAAGAGAGTGATGGGCGTGGATGAGCTCTCTTAGGAAGGAACTAGAAGGTAAAAAGGGAAGAATGCTAAAACCAAGCTTTGAGGTCCTCCCAATATTTAAGGCATCGGTCACTTTAGGAGAGCTACAGTGGTGGATGGTTTAGGGCCTGCATGAGACAGGATGTGTTGAGAAAGGTTTAGCTTCATTATCTATGACTAATATAACACAGTTTATACATGTAATCCAATTTAAATATACATTTTAATTTTAACATATTTGTGACCATTAATGTTGATGGGAGTTTTTGGCTTGTCCTTAGAGAGTCATTAAAATTATGTAATGAAAGAAATGATAAATTCTAATCCAAACACTATTTTATAAATGAGGAAAACAAGATTAAGGAAGTGTCTGGGCAATTTTCCAAGGTTACAGTCATCCACAGAATCTGAAATAGAGCCCAGGTTTCCCAACTTTTAATCATTTTTACCCCTTCATTACTGTTTATCTCCCATAATACATATTGTTTGTAGAAAGGCTTTATATAGATCCCATACCAACTGTAATTTAGGTCACTGTGTGTTTCATTGCAATAAGCTTTCATTTGGAATTGTAAGTCCAATTTACAGCATGCTTTGAAGATCAAAGCTACCCTAGAAAGATGGTGCCTGTCAATTAAACAATAGAAAAAGAAAATGCCCCGTACCCAAGCCTCACACACATAACACTTTAAAAGAGCTCATTAGTAATGGTTTTATTGGAAAATATATTGAAAATGAGTCAGTGGATGAGGAAGAAACTTGATTTATGATGCAACAATTCTGTTGGTTATGTACTCTTTTCTAAGATATTTTTCTGCATAAGACATTTCCATATAAGGAATGCTTATTATCAAACCCACCAATTTAACCTGACTCAATTTAATGTGAAATCTGAAGTCCCTGAATTGGAGAAGTCCAACTATATTTATTCACCAATTCCACCTTCATTTTGCATGAAAAAAAATTGTTTTCAGAGAAAAGTGTTTACCCTTTATGCTGCCACTATAAAGCAGTGATACTGATTTTCATGTGGCATATGAAAATCAGGCTTGCTACTCTGTGGCTACACAGAAGGGAAATGTTATCCGGATGGCCTTCTACAGACCTGGGCCATGTGTCAGCCACGTCTCTTTCTGCAGCGCCATCACGATACTGGCATCGTGAGCACTTAATGCACATCTGTTGAAAAGATAATAAAATATATTGCCACCCTTCAAATTCAATACACACTTTAATTCCATCTCACCTCCTATTTAATTAACGTTTATTTTCCAAATTATGACAGGTAAAGCTCATCTAATAAACGTTTATAAATCATATTAGTGGAAAAAAGAATACATATATTGCTAAGTTCTGAAATGATAGAAAAGGCCATATAAAACATTCATATGTATTACTACCTAGGAGCTACAATTCTTCCAGTATAACTCATTTTCCAAACTGCGAGGAAACAGTTCACATTATAAAATATGAATGATTACTTAAAAAAAAGCTGTGTCTTCCACATAAAGCACAAGTCTTATATCTGATGTTTTCAAAAGGCCATTCTACCTGCCCTTTGATTTGATTATATTTCTGGGAAATAACTTCAATTCAAATAAACCTAGGTTCAGGAGAGTGTATCAGGACAGACAAACCCAGACCTGCTTTTTAGCTGGTAGTCTACATGAGAAGTCTTCAAGGGCTTTAAGTCATTATCATCAAACAGCTTTTATTTGAGTACCTTCTGTGTCTCCAACAGTACACTAGGTGTTAGAGTGATTTATCGGTAGCATTAAAAATATAGAATCTGTCCTTAATTCAACTTTTGCTTTTATTATTAGTTTCAGGTGTACAAAACAACATAGTGATTAGACATTTACACACCTCATGAAGTGATAACCCCAACGAGTCTACTACCCCTCTGACACTGTACATAGCTATTACAATACCATTGACTGCATTCTCTATGCTGTACTTTATATCCTGTGACTATATATATTTTTAATTATACTTGATATTCAATATTACATTATATCAGTTTCAGGTGTATGGCGTAGAGGTTAGACATTTATGTAATTTATGAAGTGATCCCCCCAGTAAGTCTAGTATCCACCTGACACTATACATAGCTTTTACAATATTATAGACTATATTCCCCATACTGTACTTTACATCCCCATGACTATTTTGCAACTACCAATTTCCTAATTCAAAGTTTGAGTGAAAAAAATATGTGATACTAATATGAGAAAATTTGATGACTATGTAATACATGTAAAGTGTCCCTATTGTAAATTTTGATGTGATTTCTGGTAATCATATTTTAACTAAAGCAATAAATTTTGGAAACACAGAGTGCTCTTCTATATGTGGTCCAAAACACTAATAGAGTATGCATATTGACCTGCTGAAAATCATACTGTTCACTCAGAATAACTCTGGTCCAAAAAATTCATCAGTGGCCTCAACTGTCCATTTTTCCAAATCAGCATTTCCAAGATCGTGTTATGGGGAACACTCATGAGAAGGCTGGTGGGAAAAAGTTACATAGTCACGTAATTTTATGACCTTTTGTCTGCTGAACCACCTTCTTGGAATTTCACAATGCATTATGGCTTAATAGGGCTTCTGACAAGTCCTGCACAAAAGGAATCTGATTTGTCTTACTCAACATTTCCCAAACTTAATTAAACATGGAACACTTTGTTTTTAATAGATCATTTATTAACATCCCAGTAAACTCCAGTTTTGAAAACCTGGGCTGGATGCATTAATAAGGTTATTCCTATTCCTATAATTGTGAAATTTCTATTTTGTTCTAGGTAGAAATTATGCAATACCCCACTATGGCTGTTGATTTACAAGGCTGCAAGCACAACCATATATAATGTGATTTTGCTGTAATTCTAAATGCATACACACACACACACACACACACACACAGAGGCATACCTGTCTTTCCCAAGGTGGGCCATGACACCTTGCCCAAAATGTCCCTATGGAAAGTAATGTAATCCAGGAGATTTTGAATTAAGAATAAACTTAATTCACAATAGCTACCCGTATTAAGAAACAATATGAAGTAACAATATATTTATTTTATTATTACTAGTCTTAGCTCTTCCATTTAAAAGGAATTGTTAGCAGTAAACTACTTATTTGATATATTCTTATCAACAACCATTAATATTTATTAAACTGCTTGCTTTTACATAATATTTTACTCCAGTTTTAGATATCTAGTTTTCTTTTAATAGACTTTATTTTCTAGAGCCATTTTAGGTTCACAGTAAAATTGAGCAGAAGGTGCCGAGATTTCCTGTTACCCCCTGTCCCTTCATACGCGTAGCCTCCCTCGTTATCAACAGCCCTCACCAGCACTCCATTTATGGGCCTCATGGCAAGAGCAAAGGACTCAACTCTTTGAGCCTCAGTTTCTACTTGTATAAAATGAGGATCACACCTGCTATGTAATTTATTTTTTAAGATTGGTTACATTATGTATAAAGTATCTAGCATATTTCCTGGCACATAAGAATGCATGTGAAAGCATTCTTTGTGAAATGCTACAGAAATAAAATCGAATTAGCAATAATCATAACACACCATACTAACTGCTAGAATAGTCTCTCCTTACTTTGAGGAGCCTTTTTATACAGTATGACAGGAGAGAGGAAAGTTGCATTTGAATCTGGCCTCCTTGCTTAAATGATCTTAGTTAATTTCAGTAAACACAGGTTCCTTGGATAATAAAGGAAGTTAGTATCACTGCTCTCAAAGCGTTAGGTTTCAAGTAGACGATATTTGAACAATCTTTAGCACAGTGCTTAGGTGGCAGAAGGTAATAAATGCTAACTTAATTTTCTTCATTTTTGTCTCAGAAACTAGTATTAGTACCATAAACAGAAATAACAAATAAAGCACATCTTGCATTTTTAGAGTACCTAACATGTATTCAATTTCACTTAAAAAAATCACAGTAAGTTTTGTATCATATTCTACTTCACAGGAAGAGAAAGCTAAGGCTCAAGAGGTTGACATATATGCTCAAGAGAGATGCCTGGGATCTCGTGTGGTGGTTTTATCATATTACAGTTTCCTCTGGACAGACTCTCACGCATTCTTATTATAATAGAAATCCATATACATTTGCAGTATACGCTCCATTTGTAAACATGGTTATTGACCCTCTAGAGGGGCCACTATTCCCGGACACTATCAAAATAATATATTTTGGAATTTCACAACTAAAGTTAGAAGCTAAGAAGTTTCAAGAGGTATCTTTTTATTAAGAAAAACAAAAGAGGGGAAACAATCCTATTCCATCTTGGGCACAGATCTTCACATGTGCGAAAGGCATGTCTGAACTGGTCCCCTGAGCCAGGCCAATGACTGTCCCTGTCCCTGTCTTAGACACCAGAGCTCATCAGAGAGAATCCTATTATGTGTGGATCAGAACCACCAGGGGCAAGCTCTTGCCACTGCAGGGGAGCCACAATGGAAAAGGTCAAGTTCATTTCCTATTAAGAACCAACTTTCTCGGGAACTAGACCAACAGCCTGGTACTAAACTGCTATGCAGTGAGCACTCATCTTGAGTATAAAGGGCCATAGCAGGAAATAAAGTGTTTGCGGAGCACCAGGCACTAAGGTGCTTTGCATAGTTCCCCTTATTTCATTTCCCTACGGACTCTGTGAGTCAGGTACTGTTGTTCAGGTGAGGAAATGGAAAGTCAGAAAGGTGCGGAGACAAACATGCCTCAAATTACACAACAAATAAGCAGTTCAGCCTGGAGTGACTGAGGTCTGTTCGCTCCCAAGATCACATTCTGCCCACATCCTGCAGGAACATCTGGGTGATCTACACCCAGCCTATTTCTCCACCAACCTGTGCTGGCAAATACAGCTTGAGTATGGCAACTGCTGAAGGAGTAAATGCGAGCATAATGGCGTTTTCCTATTACTTTGTGTATATTTAATATACGGATCAATTTATTCATGACAAACCTTAGTAATAATTTTCCCCATATTTATAATTGAAGGCAAGTTGATTACAACTTTTGGGAAATATGAAGTAACTTGTTAAGGAGTCTAATTCACTCCACCTACTATTAGGCAAATCTTAGAGCTCTTCACGCTTTCTAATTCTATCCATTTTCTTTCATGGAGAACATTACCTACCCACGTCAGTAGATCATTTTCTATAAATTATGTACAACTCAAGTAGCAATGTGTAATACCACTACTTAAATAAATATGTATTATTTATAGTGTCACAGGTGAAGTATTGAAAGAAATGATATAATTTGCCAAGAATCCTATTTTGAAAATAACTTGTCTGGAATGCTGAACCTGTGTTATACCAGCATTTTTTGTGCTCTTTAGATTTTTTTTTTTAGCAATAAATGTGTTATAATAAAATACTTCAAATAAACAATGCATTATTAATGTACCTTGTATTTGCCCTAGGGCAGCAGAGGCACAAATGGTTCATTGAAATTCTGGGCTCCTCCTGCAACACACACAGTACTTTTAATAGTTCTCTAAATGAAGACTGGCGCTTTATTGTTCCCATTTCGACACAAACACTCTTCACTGATGTGGTACCTACAGTATTTAATGTTCTACAACCAGGTAGGGTGTTTTTTTTTTCGTCTTACTTCAGTGCCAGGTGGCTATTAGCACAACCAGAATTATTTAGTATTGCTAGTATTTTCAAAAGAAAACACACACACACACACACATCTAGGTGAATTTCTTCTCTAGTTCCATAAGATTCATTGTCCTTTTTTTTTTCTATCATTCGCTGGATTCAAAATAATCAATTTTAAACGGCAACAAAAATCCTGGGTCTTAAATTGTGTTACAGATCATTTCAAGGACAAGAGAATTAATATTGCAGTATCACTTTGTGCTTTGGGACATTAATAATCTAGAATTATCAGGGAAGAAAACACGATAACAAACTGGTCACTCCTCGCAATTACTTTTTACCACAATGGACTAAGGGACAGAACCTTTCTGGCTTCCCATTTTTCAAATTCATATATATTGCATTATGTAGTTTCCATTAAATATTACCTAGTGGTTAATTAAAAATTATAAAATGGCATTCATTCCAAAGTATTAATCAATACTTGCAATCCATTTACCGTGAGTGTAGAAATCAATTTTGAGAAGTAGCATTATAAGCTGTTTATCTTCTATGTTTTTCTGGCTAAGATATGCTTTTGGATAACCATGAAAAGCAAATTTCATATCTAAAATTAGAAATTGTGGACTGTTTCTCAGCAGAATAATCATAAAATGATTCTTATTAATAGTTTTCTAATAAAGCCATCATTTACATTCTATGCAGGGTTTTAACTTGTTACTGCTGTGTTGAAGTATTTCAGCAGGCAGATGCAGACTCAAGTTCTCTCTAGAGGTCCTATCAAACAAGCATTTCAACATAGTCATAATGTTCTTAAACACATTGGGCTTTATCTGTGGACTCCAAAGTCAAGGTCAGACTAATTCACTGAACAGGCATCCAGGTGTGGCAGGCACTGGACAGACATCTCTCCAGGTCTGCAAGTCAGTAAGGGAGTGGAAACAATCAGTCCTCTCAGAGAGGTTCCTCACCTGCTGATAGGCTGGTGTTGCCTGACCTAGCTTATGTGATCCTCAAGTTTGAATGGGAAACGTTGGGAAAGTAAAGAAGAGGGAAGGAGAGGATGGAAGAGAATGGGAAAAGAGAATAAGACAGTCTATTTACTGAAAACCCTAACTCCATTTCCCCATGATTCCTGATAAGGCTCTCTTCAGTAATTACTCCTTAAAGTAATGACTTAGGGACATATTTTTTATCCCCTTCATAAACAGGGAAATTAGAAGAGTGATTTGGAGTCTATGGTCTCTGGAGACAAAGAGCCTTGGTACAACTCCCCAAAAATCATTAAGTAGCATAGGAGTTTGAAGTACTTACTTAACTTCTCTGGGAATCCCATCATCAAATAAAGGTGGATGGTAATTGTACTGTCTTTCAGGTTTGTGGTGAAGAGTCAATGCATTAGTATGTAAGGAGTTTAGATCAGTTCCCAGCATTTGGAATGTCTTCAATAAAATCTTAACTATCATTACAATAAAACATTCTTGGCAATTTGAGGGATTGAAGCCCTTGCTGCCTAAACAGGGCTAGATTTTTACTGGCAAAATGTTTCTCAGGTATCTTCTTCATTTCTGATGATGCTGTAGATTGTGAGGAAGCTTCAGTTACTCAGTCCTTACCTATTTTGAGCAGAGTGCGTCACTAGGCAATGGAGAATATTTTGGTTCTTTCTTTTCTCCCTCTAAAAATCCCTGCCTTTTTGGTGCTTATGTTCAGCACACACACACACACACACACACACACACACACACACCCTCAGTGGAAATATTTCTTCATATGAAATATTAAGACTATATTAAACCAACAAATGTAAAATTGCTTGGCAGGAGAGGTAAGAGGTGAGTGTGGACAGGGGATGAGTGGTTACTATCTCATACCTCAGTGCCTCAGTGACAGGCCCTCAGCCTCTCTCTGGATTTCTGGAGCTTTCTCTGAAGAGGAAGGTTTGTGAGCCATTGTCATAAGCCAAAAGCAGTGGTGGTAGATTCTTGAAGAGAGTAGCAATGCGATAAAAAGACTATTTTAGAAGAATTGTCCGGTGTTGATATGCAGGATGGAAAAGAATGAAAAGAGATTAAGGAAAGGACAAAACGAAGAAGCTGAGAGCAGGAATTAATAGGTAGATGGAGCAACAGTGATATCCTGGTGAGGGATATATAATAAGGAGCATTTTGAGTAGTGAGACTTACGAACAAAAATATGAGATTTAGGAAGAAACAAACTTCCAAGATTTTATTCTAACAGGTATAACACTGTGCAAAGATGCATGTGTAAGAATATATACTCTAGCACTCTTTATACTGATAAAAATATTAGCATTTATAAAAATATGATGTTATGGCTATATCTGACAGTGAGATATTATGTATCCTTTTTTTGTGCTCATATGAAAAGGTTTCTAAATTGTTTCATGAAATAAGACTAGTGTGGAAGCAGTGGATGTGCCTAAAGAGCAGAGAGAGAGAGGAGTGGGTCCACCACGAGTATAAGCAATAAGGGGACACATTCTCTGTAACATATTTAAAAATGCTCATGAAACTGACTGTATCTAGTATGCTTTTAATTATCAGTGTGTACTGGCATCTCTAAAATGTCAGTGATAAAATGCTTTTTTCTGAAAATAATTTTGTGGGTCTAAGTTTGAAACAATTGTTGCAGTTGCTGTTAAGTTTTCATAATATTTATGTAAACTTCACATTAGTGCATTTTTCCTACCTAACCCTTAATACACCTTGTGTTCTGTTTAGAACTTAATTCAGAGAAATTTCAGTTACAGAGTTGGCTCCTGACTTGGGAACCCATGCTTATTTTGAGAGTAGGAATACAAGCTCTGATTTTCAATCTTTTCAATCAGTGCTATCATGGTTTATTTTGAATGTACTGCTTAAATCTAGGAAGTGAGGGCAGAAACTGCTTTTGAAGAGAGCTTGAAAATCCTGAATCATTGTGAATTTTGGAACTTCTTTGAAAATATAATAAAAATTTGTAATGAATTTTCTGGAGAAGATGTGTTAGTGGAAAGTTTTTGAGAGCATATATATTTGAAAGCTGCTAAAATCTATACCAAAGAGGAATAACATGAAAAGGATTGAAATTTTGGGAACTTTTTGTGAAATAAGATTATATGAATCTCTGAGAAACTTCTCTTTATGTTTAAGACTATCCATTATTTGTGTATATATTGTCTTATATAGAAGAAGCTTTCCAACATTAAAATTAACAGAAAGCATACTTCAATTAATAATGAGAAATGAAAAAGATAGTTCGACAAGTGTTGCTATACTTTCAATTAAACCTGACAGTGCAAAATCAGTGGTAAGTTTGTGTAAGTTAATGCTTGAAACAGAAATATTCATTACTGTGACAGACTAATATGTAGGTATAAGTTGTTGGGTTTTTTTTAGGAACATATATGCAATTAAAAAGGGTTAATTCATTATTTTTCCATTTATGTCCCTTACTATTAATTTTGCTTATTTTTAGATTTTTAACATTTATATTATATAGATGAAGTTTAATGTATATTTATTTATATATCATATATATGAAGTTTAATAAAAATCTTTACATCTTATCTTTCTTAAACATTATTATTTCTATTTTATGATTATTACCAAAAATAAAGGAGGATGTTTAAAAATGATCTTTAAATGTCAAATGTGCTGTTTCCATGTCTCTGTCAGAAGATTGTGTGTGTGTGTGTGTGTGTATAATGATTTCATTCGTTAACAAACACACACACACACACACACACACACACACATATATATAGCTGTAATATATACATTCTTATTCTATGTATAATTGTACACACACTATTTATATAGATGCTCAACTATGTATAGAACATTTTGGTAGGATCACCAGAATATGTTTCTCTTAGGGAATGAGATTAGGAGAAAATAGAAGGAAATTTTTAGGGTTTTTTTTTTTTGGTGTATCTTCTGTTTTTTGCATTTTAAAACAATGTTTATATATTATTTTGGTAAAATTTTAAATATTAGTTTAAATTTTAAGAGAGAAAGACCTAATATGTAACATCTATAATGTTCCAGGGCTTGCTCAGAAGTTTACAAAAGAGACAACGTTGTAGTGCTTCAGTGTAGGTTATTGATGCTCTCCAGCCGAGCCTGGAACATGACTTGGCCAACCTCTAGAATGTCAGCGAGGGATGCTACTTCACTTATCTGAGCTTCACTTTCTATTTCAGCGAAATAGAAATAAGAGTGGCACTTACCTAATAGAATGGATGTGAATATGAAATGGCTTAATCTCTATCAAATACTTGATAGAACAGTACTGGTACTCTTAATGTTACCTACTAGTAAGATTATTATCTTACTTTTAGAAAATAAATATCATAACTAAGTTTCTTGGGAGACTATAAGAATTAAAAAAGTTGATAAACAGCATAGAAGGCAGACAGCATTCATCACCTGTAGGGTTTTTCATGTTTCTCTAGCAGAAGTGTGAGGTCTAAGGACCAAGGTGAAAAAAGCAAATGGTAAGTGAGCAGGAAGCAGGGTAAAAATAATATCACCAGACAGAGGGCACTGCTGACATGATGAGCAGCTGAGTCTTGTACAGAGGCTGGAAATGAGAGGGATACACTGACTTTTAGATCTTTGGCTGTTGAAGCACTGGGCTGACAAGGTGTGGCCAACATAGAAGTTGAGTAATGAACTCAACTTCTGTAGAGACATCTATGATGCTGACAGTGATAGCTAATAAAACATGTCAGGTTATCATTCTAAACACTTTTCAGGCATTAATTCCTTTAAGCCT
This sequence comes from Hipposideros armiger, assembly GCF_001890085.2. Lineage (NCBI taxonomy): Eukaryota > Metazoa > Chordata > Mammalia > Chiroptera > Hipposideridae > Hipposideros > Hipposideros armiger. The sequence continues at coordinate 1,153,152 of NW_017731639.1, forward strand.
CCCATCAATATTCTTCCATAATAGGTACTGTTATTATCCCTATTAAAAGATGAGGAAACTGAGGTACGAAAATGGCAAGAAACTTGCCCAGGTGGTTCAGCTCCAGGGATCAGTCTCTTAAACACAACACTGAATTATTTCTGAGTTATAATGAAGGATTATATGTTCAAATAGTCCTAAATGTCATTACCAGACAATTGAAGTCATCAAGGATAACGGTGGAAGAAAAGAATAAGAAGAAAACAATAAAATCATCTGGAAAGAGGAAAGCAGTTGCTAGGAAGGAAGAAGATGGCAGCATTGATAACCAAAAAGGGATTGCAAGAAAATCAGATACTAGAAGCAGAGGACAGCCTGTCAGTCAATGTCCAGGGAAGTAGTAAGTAATGTGAATTAAGGAATAGTTGACTTTCCCATACATGTTTCTTTCCATTGCTCACCCCATGGGGTATGTTGGAGTCAAATTTCACTTTGAACATGTGTTCCCTTAATTTTAAAGGGTGATCTCTTCATCTTTGCTTGCTGAAATCATAAAGCACTTGTAAGGCTAAGATAAAAAGTTATGTTTCATAAAACTTTTCCCAATACTCCCATTTGGAACTAGAATTAATTTTGCCTAACTTTATGTTCCCTAAACTGTATTTTATAATGTTTTCCCTTAAAACGATAAGCTCATTGATGAACATGGATATAAGGGACATGAGGTGTCCAGGAGAAATTAAAAATGGAGTAGAGAGAGGAGAGGAAAAACTGATTTGGAGAAAAGAATAGATAGTCTTCAACTATTTATGGTGTAATTTTGATGAATTTTTAACACCATTAAATTAGAATGCACAACTGCCCCAAATCCATGTACATTTGGAGAAATTCAAGCAGTTGCTGCTGTGTTAGGTAAGGGGATATGCATAACCCAGGAGAGGCAACCAATGGTCTGTGGAGACAGTTAAACTAGGAACAATAGCAAAGGACTTGAAGGCACTTCAGGAACAGGGAAATGAGCGTTCCATACAGAAGACTGTCTAATCCCTGGGAAAACGTCCACGAAGCACAGCATTTGTTTGACTAAGTCATCAGTAACCAGTATTATTTTTTTCTGATTAAATTGAAAAAAAATTACTAATTAGAAATTGACCCCCAGTGACATCAGAAATATGGCGGCATGAGCAGTCCCCTTTGATCTCTTTCCTTGAAGTTACAAGTTGAACAGCTATAGTTCAACAAAGGATTCCCTACAAAACACGCAAACACATCTGAGAGATATGTGTATCGAAACATCTTAAGGGAGGCAAATTAGTGGGGGGAAGGGAGGAGGAGGGAAGGGAGAAGTGCAGAGATGGGGGTCATGGGTAGAGCCTGGCACTAACTGTGGTCCCCGGAGAGGGGAGGATTCAGCTTGCAGGTGCGCTCTCTGTGGCTCTGAGCATTCCTGCCTGAGTGATCAGCATATAATATGGCTGAACCCAGCGATGGGGCAGAGACCTCGGGGCAAAGACCCGAATACAGAACTGCAACCACTATGTGGTCTAGCAGCCCTCACTGCCAGGCAGAAAACAAAGCCATGGAGTTTGGTCGCCTTCCCCCACCCTCACAGAGCTCACCTCCCCCCACCCTCACAGAGCTCACCTTCCCCCACACCCTCCCATTGCTAGCAGTGGGCCCAAGGTAAATGTGTAGCAGAGTCAGGTTAAAGAGCAGAATGTCTACAGTCCTGAGAACTGGAGAGACAGTTTCTGAGTGGCAGATGCAAACTGCAGATAATTCCAGTGACAGCAGAGTAGATATAGGAATGAGGCAGCTGTGGTCTGGCAGTCACCATTACTGAGAACAGACACAAACACACCAAAGGCCTCTCCCACCCAAACCCACCACCGCCTTTTACAGCTGAACCCAGCAGGGGCACCCAGGGCTGCTGAGGTGCATAGCTCTGCATCTAGCTGCAGGGGCAACACTGGGATTTCAGGGCTCAGAACCCCATTGCCCACCATATCCTCCTACAAGGGGTGGTGGCCTGAGACCAAGGCAACCTGGTCAGAAGAGACCCTACATACCCAGGAAATTTTCTACTGTGTGAAGCCAGAGCAGGGCAAAAGAAAATAAAGCACTGTAGCACTACCTAAAACCAAAGACCTTTTCATATCAACCTGCTGCAGAATTAATTCCCATAGATACCAGGAAGAGGGATAATCTATGAATTACCATGAATAACCAAGGTAACAAGGCAGCTCTGAAAGTAAATGAAAAATCTCCAGAAAATTAACTTAAAAAAATGAAAATATGTGACTTAAATGACAGAGAAGACAAGGTGGCAGTTCTGAAATAAACTCAATGAGATGCAAGAAAACTCAGGCAGTTCAGTGAACTCAGAAATAAAATAAATGAACAAAATGAATATTTTATCAAAGAGATTGAACTTTTAAAAAAAGAACCAAATAAAAATTCTGGAGCTGAAGAACTCAATAAAAGAGATGAAGAATGAAATAGTGAGTTAAGGAAACAGGTGACAAGATGGAGAAAAAAAATTAGTGATATCGAGATAGAAATCTGGAAATGACACAGGTGAAAGAAGAGAGAAACTTGAGAGCTAAAAGAAAAGAAAAAAACTCTGCAAGAAAGAGCAATGTAAGAATAATGGGTATACCAGAGGGAGAAGAGAAGGAGAAGAGCACAGAAAGCCTATTCAAACAAAAAATCAGTGATAGTTTCCCAAACCTATGGAAAGAATTGGATCCTTGAATCCAAGAAGAAAACAGAACACCTAATTACCTCAATTCTAAAAGGCCTTCTCCAAGGCACATTATATTGAAACTAAAAAATTAATGACACAGAAAGAATTTTCAAGGCAGCCACGGAAAAAGAAGACAGTAACCTATCAAGAAAACCCATTAGAGTATAATCAGATTTTTCAGCAGAAACTCTACAAGCCAGGGGGGAGTGGAATCAAATATTCAAACTATTGAAAGAGAGAAATTGCCAGCCAAAAATAATAATTCCAGTAAAGTTATCCTTCAGATATGAAGGAGGAATAAAGACCTTTCCAAATATACAGAAGCTGAGGGAATTTTCCACCAGAAGGCCTGAATTACAGGAAACACTGAAGGAGGTTATTCTACCTGAAAGAGAAAAATACAAAACTATGACTAAGATTACTAGCAGACAGATAGAAGCAGGTAATGGCAACCCCACACAAAATAGGGCACTATATACTTAAAGACAACATAAAGGGCAAAGGAGATAAAAACATTAGAAAGAAAGAAAAGAAAGAAAGAAAGAAAGAAAGAAAGAAAGAAAGAAAGAAAGAAAGAAAGGAAGGAAGGAAGGAAGGAAGGAAGGAAGGAAGGAAGGAAGGAAGGAAAGAAGAGGGAGGGAAAGAGAAGACAATATGCTACTGCAAATTAGAAATGAGCTCACAGCATAAATAGAGATAATTTGTGACAACAAGAACATAAAAGGGGTGGGGGTAAAGGTCTGAATTTGCAAAGGGAAATGGAGATAAGATGCATGCTGAAGGAAAAGGACTACTGCATATATGAAACTTTCTTTTACATAAACTTAATGGGAACCAGGCAAAAATATTCCAGAACTAAGACATGAAGTATAAAAGAAAGAGGAAAGACAGGGGAAAAAAAAATCATAGAATACCACCAAACTAAAATGGCAGACAGAAACACAAAGGCAAAGAAACAATGGAGACACGGAGCTACCAGAAAAGATAAAATGGCTATAGGAAATCCTCATATATCAATAATCACCCTAAATGTAAATGGACTGAACTCACCAATAAAAAGGCACAGAATAGAAGTTTGGATTAACACAAACAAAACCCAACCATATGCGGCCTTCAAGAGACACATCTCAGCTACAAGGACAAATACAGACTCAAAATGAAAGAGTGGAAAATGATACTCCAAGCAAATGGCATCCAGAGAAAAGCAGATATATTCATACTTATATCTGATGAAACAGACTTCAGGATAAAAAAGGTAACAGGAGACAAAGATGGATATTACATAATGATAAAGGGGACTATACAACAAGAAGACATAACATGTAGCAATATATATGCTCTCAATCAGAGAGCACCAAAATATATAAAGCAACTACCAACAGAACTAAAGGGAGAAACCGACAAAAGCACAATTATGGTAGGGGACCTAAATACCCCATTGATAGCTATGGATAGATCATCCAAACAGAAAATTAATTAAGAAAACAGACTGAAATGACACATTAGACCAAATGGACATAATTGACATTTACAGAGCCTTTCATCCTAGAATACCAGACTATACATTCTTTACTAGTACACATGGAACATTCTCAAGGATAGATCATATGTTGGGACACATAACTGCCCTCAGCAAATTTAAGATTGAAATCATACCAAGCATATTCTCTGACCACAATGCTTTGAAATATTAGATAACCAAAAAGAAACTGAGAACAAACACAAATAAGTAGAGATTAAGCAACATGTTACTAAAGAATGACTGGGTCAAAGGAGAAATAAAAGGAGAGAACAAGAGGTATGTAGAAATAAATAAGAATGAAAGTACATCATATCAACATTAGTGGGGTACTGCAAAAGCTGTATGAAGAGGGAAGTTTATCTCATTACAAGCCTATCTCAAGAAATAAGAAAAATCCCAGATAAACAACCTAACATTATATCTTAAAGAACTAGAAAGAGAAAAACAAATGAAACCCGAAGTTGACAGGAGGAAGGAAATAATAAAAATTGGAGCAGTTAAATAAAAATAGAGAACAAGAAACAATAGAAAAAATAATGCAACGAAGTGCTGATTCTTTGAAAAGATTAATAAAATTGACAAACCCTTAGCTAAACTCACTAAGGAAAAAACAGAAAAGACACAAATAAACAAAATCAGAAATGAAAGCGGACAAGTTATGACAGAAACCACAGAAATACAAAGTATCATACAAGAATAGTATGGAGCACTATATGCCACTAAGTTGAATGATCTAGAAGAAATGGACAAGTTCTGAGAAACATAGAGCCTTCCTCGACTGAATCATGAAGAACCAGAAAATTTAAATAGACTGACCATCAGTAAGGAAATTGAAACAGTCATCTAAAACATTCCCAAACGCAAAATCCAGGGACCAGATGGCTTCACTAGTGAATTCTACTAAATATTTATAGATGATTTAATACCTGTCCTCCTCAAAATCATGCAAAAATTTGAAGAGGAGGCAAAACTTCCTAACTTATTTGATGAGGCCAACATTTACCCTCATAAAACTTGGTAAGGATAACACAAAAAAAGAAAACAACAGATCAATATCTCGGATGAATACATAAACGCAAACATACTAAACAAAATTCTAGCAAATCAAATACAACAATACATTAAAAATATTACACATCACGAAAAAGTGGGGTTCATTCCAGGGGCTAGGTGTTTCAACACATGCAAATCAATCAATGTGATACATCACATAAACAAAATAAAAGATAAAAATCATATGATCATATCAATAGATGCAGAAAAAGCATTTGAAAAGATATAATATTCATTTGTGATGAAAACACTTAATAAAATGAGTATACAAGGGAAGTATCTCAACATAATACAGGCCATATATGGTAAACCCTCAGCTAATATTATACTTAATGGTAAAAAACTGAAAAATTTTCCCCTAAGAACAAGATAGAGATGCCCTCTGTCACCAGTGTTATTCAACATAATATTGGAAGTCCTAGGCAGCATAATCAGGCAAGAGAAAAAATTAAAAGGCATCCAAATTGGAAATGAAAAAAGTTAAATTGTAACTTTTTGCAGATTACATGATTCTTTATAGAAAGCCCTAAAGACTCCAAAACAAACAAACAAAACAAACAAACAAGAAAAACTTTAGAAACAATAAACAAATACAGTATAGTTGCAGGATACAAAATCAGTGTACAAAAATTCATTGTGTTCTTATATACTAACAATAAAATTTCAGAAAAATAAATGAAAAATAAATTCTTTTGCAACTGCAACAAAAAGAATAAAATGCCTAGGAATAAACTTAACAAAGAATTTGAAGGGCCTATACACTGAAAACTATAAGACATTATTAAAAGAAATTGAAGAAGACACAAAGAAATGGGAAGATATCCTGTGTTCATGCATAGGAAGAATCAACATAGTTAAAATAGCCATATTAACCAAAGCAATATACAGATTTAATACAATCCCCATCAAAATCCCATGGCATTTTTCAAAGAAATAGAACCAAAAAAAAAATCATCAGATTTGTATGAAATCACAGAAGGCCCCAAATAGCTAATGCAATCCTAAGAAAAAAAGAACAAGTCCTGGAGGTATCACACTCCCTGACTTCAATTTATACTACAGAGCAAGAATAATCAAAACAGCATGGTATTGGCAGAAAAATAGACACAGAGACCAATAAAACAAAATTCAGAACCCAGAAAAAAACCTACATATGTATGGGCAGATAATTTTCAACAAAGGAGCCAAAAACATACAATGGAGAAAGAAAGCCTTTTCAATATATGGTGCTGGGAAAATAGGAAAGCCATACACAAAATAATAAAACTAGACTGTTATCTGTCACCATATACCAAAATTAACTAAAAATGGCTCAAAGACCTAAACATAGGACCTGAAACATAGGTACTAAACTTATGAATCTTGGGTTCAAAGAGGATTTTATGAATTTAACCCAAAAGCAAGGGAAGTAAAAGCAAAAATAAATAAATAAGACTATATCAAAATAAAAAGTTTCCATATAGCCAAAGAAACCATCAACAAGTCAAACAGAGAAGCGACCAAACGGGAGAAGATATTTGCAAACAATACCTCTAATAAGGGGCTAATATCCAAAATTATAATATAAAGATATCATACAACTCAAAAACAAAACAACAATCCAATTAAAAAAAAATGTGCAGAGGGCCTGAACAGACACTTCTCCCAAGAAGACAAATAAATGGTCAACAGATATATGAAAAGATGCTCAACTTCACTAGCTATTAGGGAAACTCAAATCAAAGCCACAATGAGATACCACCTTACATGAGTTAGAATGACTATCATCAACAAGACAAGGAATAACAAGTGTTGGAGAGGCTGTGAAGAAAAATGAACCATCATACACTGTTGGTGGGAAGGTCAACTGGTCCAGCCACTATGGAAAACAGTATGGAGGTTCCTCAAAAAATTAAGAATAGAATTACCCTGTGACCCAGCAATCCCTCTTGTGGGTATCTACCCCCCAAATCTGCAAACATTTACCCATAAAGATATATGTACCCCTATGTTTATTGAAGTACTATTCACTGTGGCCAAGACATGGAAACAATTGAAATATCCTTTGTTAGATGACTGGATAAAGGAGATATGGTACATATATATGATGGAATATTATTTGGCCCTACGAAAAGATGAAATAGTGCCATTTGTGACTAATGGATGGATCTTGAGGTTATCACGCTAAGTGAAATAAGTCAGACAGAAAAAGTCGAGAACCATATGACTGCACTCATATGTGGGATATAACACTTAAAGCAACAAACAAGACAAACAAACAAAGAAACAAAAACTCATAGTCACAGGCAACAGTTTAGTGGTTACAAGAGGGTAAGGTGGGGGGGTAGTATAAGAGGGTAAAGCAGGTCAACTACATGGTGATGGAAGGAGAACTGACTCTGGGTGTTGAACATACAATGCAATATATAGATGATGTATTACAGAATTGTACACTTGAAACCTATATAATTTTATTAACCAATGTCACCCAATAAATTTAATAAAAAATTTTAAAAATGAAAAAGAAAGAAAGAAAGAAAGAAAGAAAGAAAGAAAGAAAGAAAGAAAGAAAGAAAGAAAGAAAGAAAGAAAGAAACTGTCCAAGTATAACATAAAAGTGGAAAACAGGAAAACATATTGTCCAGAAGCCCTGCTGGCCAATTTGTCAGTAGTGTGCATATTCTAGACTCAAGATATTGTTGGTCTTAAAGACTTTAGAGTTTTTAATCTTAATCTTTTATCTTTAATTGGTTTATGAGAATTTATTACCAATACTGTTTTGTAGCCATTGGATCATTTTATCCTCTTTTTCAACCCTAGCTCTGTTAATAGAAAATAGGAGAGGGTAAAAGAGTAATTCGAAGGGTGCAAAAAGTCCTCTTAGAGTAAATTGGGCAGAATCAATGCGTGAAACCCTTCAAGAAGAAGAATATAAAGCACTTAGTTGTTTATTGTTCTGTGACTTACTTCAGCCCTTTCATTATGAGGCTGACATGAGACATATATGGTTCAATTGTTTTGTGTCTTCATAATACTAAAATTATTCAGTAGGAAGCATACATTAAAATTCTGACATGATGTCCTAATGGGAGAATAAAGTCTTGGGTCTATGCCCAGGCCAAGGTCAGGAAGAAAGTCCCACTCTCAGATTCCTGGGATGCCAATATCCAAGACAAAGGGGACAAGGGACGTTGGTTCTCAAGCTGTACATAGAAGTACTAAAACTATGCGACGATTACAGAATGCATATTGTATTAACTAAAGTAATAAACACAGTCAACAGTAACCACAATTATATACATTAAAGCATGAAGGCCCATGGATTTTTGCAGGATTTCAAGAACAAGTGAAAATAACTCAGTCACTTTAACCCACCCATACTATGTATCATGCAAAATCAGCATTGAATAAAAATATTGGAAGAAATCATGTCTTTATTTAGCTTTACATCTATATCTAAAGTAAAATAATTCAGCACCTATAAGCCAGAGTGGATAAAAAGTCCATTAGAATTTTGAAATAAATATATTCTATCAAGAATACATTTAAGCTAACAAACATAGTAAATGAATTGCCATCCTGTGCCATTCTTTGCTTTTCTGACACTATATATTTAGAACATCTAGAAAACGTGTGGGGATTACCTCTATGAAACGAAGTTATATGTAAATTTTTTTTAACAAATAGAATCTGTTACCTTAAACACTATCAATTTGATAAGGCCAAGTCCAAGAACTGAAAAGCAGACTGGTTGTTTTTACAAACTACCACTTCTTATCTGACTGCCAAGTGTAAAACTTTTAGACTTTCAAAAGGCCTATTTAGGAAGAAGAAAATAGCAGAAAAAGAGGGGAAACTGTATTTAATATTTTACAGATTTTTAAAAGAAAGTCTCTCATTAACTGTGTGGGGAAAAAACAAAAACAAAAACAAAAAAAACCAACTGCCATTAATATAGTAATATAGAAACTACAGCAACCAATTGGAAGAGACCTGATAACTGCGCCTCCCAAGATAACAATATCAGTAATTGGTTTTCTGCATTTAAATGATAGTTTTCAAACAGGGGTCATGACACAGTGGGGGCCAGTAAAACTTCACACTCTCTCTTTAAGAATTTCTGTCTCTTTTGATACGTGTTTTTAATTAGAGCTTTGCACTAGATATTATTCCAAAGACTCAATTACGCCAAACATTTAGTGAAGCAGCCTTTAAGAAGTAGGGGGGTAAGCGAATTCTGTGCAGAAATTAAAATGGGATTTTTGTCAAGTTTTGTTATCTTCAATAATTTATCAATTTCATACATAAAGATTATATGAAAAAACAACTTTCCAAATATTGTCATCCCCAAAATTTGCTTATCTATGAGCCATTTGGATCATGAAATAAGAAGAGTTAGCTGTGGATTTAATTTTTATTCATTCTCAATAGCCAGCTCATAAGAATGTGCTGATTTTAAATTGTAAAGTTAGACCAAGGAAAAAAAATTGTCACCATGAATTTAAAATCAATTTTAGGTCATTAAATATTTTCATCACTACACAATTGATACAGTATTTTGCTTGCAAAATTTTAAAACTATTTATCTTCAAATATGTTGAAAAATGTATCATTGTTCCTTCCATTTATATACTTACGTTTGGGTCTATGCTTAATTTCTTTTTTCTAATGACTAGAACATGCATCCTGGTGCTTTTAGAAGCTTGTTGCCCTCTGACTTCATCAGGAAACACAAATCATTTGTGTCAATGTTTGAATACCAAGTAAGATAAAGTAGGGATAAAATGTGATCCTTAGGAGTACAGGCTTTTAAAATATTTGACATAATAAAAAAATACTGAATATTAGCTTTTATATTAGTTGCTATAAATTAATCCATCCATAATGTCTCAACAGGTACAAAACATATTGAATGAGGGATTTTTTCCAGTAATGTAAGAGACACTGAGCAGATGTGCTTTGTACCAAACGATTTCATATTTCAATGTGACAAAATAGATGAGCCACATAAAGTCTAATTTCAGTTGCAAATTGCAAGCTGGAATAAGTTCCAGAATAGTAAACAATTAGCTGCTTTATTTTCTTTTTAATAAGACTAAATTACCAGATAATATCTACTGGCATCAACTTGGCTAATAAAAATCTGTTTAATAGGATTTGCCATTTTTCCAATTGCTATCATGATCAGCTTTGCATTTTGATTATCTCTAAACTTTGCCTCAATTTTCTCATAGAAAAGCTCTCAGTGGTAATTGCTTTAACATTTATTCCAGGTCAAGTGGTTAAGTATGAATAATGATCTGTCAAAAATGTACAGTAATGCCGTCAATAGAGCAATTACCATTTAGCTGGAGATTATTATGGCAAAAGAGCACATTAACTGGGCACAATAAACAGAACAACAGAGAAAAAAAGGGCAAAGGGACCGACTGTTTGCAAAACCTGTGTGTGTTGTATGTGTTCCTGACAGATATTAATTGTCTTTCAAGACCAATTAACCATACCCTCACAATGGTCTTCCCCGTATAGAATGAATTAGGAACTTTTCATTACTGACAAAAGGAAAACAAATGTTTGTACAACTTACATTTAATATTCCCGTAAAGGTTGTCCTTCTACTTTTCTGCAGTGATGTTTATTTCTGCAGTTCCTCATTTCGCCTAGGGAGGCCCACCACAGGGCAGTATTAGTTATCTAGGGTAGCGAATCACTGAGTAAATTAATGCTAATGGGAGGTGACAACACCTGCTTTCGTTGTCAATATTACTACAAAGGCCCAATTTTTCAAAGTGTCTTTCGGCAGAAGCAATGAATAAGGCTGTAACTCAATACAGTGCTACTTGGGGGAAAAAGGTGATAAAAAGGAAATACGATGTTTACCCAGTAGACACAGCATTGTTTAGCTGTGAGTCTCTTAATATCTGGGGCTGAGGGGAAACTTTCAAACCAATATTCAAGAGCAGATGAAAAACAGCTTTTCACTTGGAGGTAATTCTGTAGCTAGTAACTCTGTAGCTCGCTAAACATTTCAGCACTCTTCCTGAATAACTTTCCTGTAATTCAGGAACCCGCGCCTGTCAGATTTCCCTTACACTCTCACTTGACTAATGTTTAGTTAAAAGGAATATGCTCGGATTTTAATTTTAATAGAAATAACTCAGAAAATGTGGCCATAGGTCACCAAAAACTGTCTACGTTTACTCATTGACTCCCTCACTTAGACAATGGTTCTTCGATCATACTCTGTGTAGAATGATGGTTATGTTTAGAATTGGGAGTCCTATAGATATGGCATTGAGTCTCATCTCATGGCTCCATTTCTCACCAGCGGTGGCTTCAAACTATTTTTTTAGCCTGGGTCTTAGTTTTCTCATCTGCAAGGGGGCATAATTATGGAGCGTTCATGCTATGTAGATACAATGACATATGCATGGGAAGTGTTAGGTAGGGTGTCAGGCACATGGTAAATATTTCATAAACATTCTCTTGTTAATCATCCTATGGAAGCTAAAGAGTCAATATAACAAAAAAAACCTGCTTCCGGAGAGCTTCAATAGGATTTGGATGCAGCAAGTGAAATACTAAGCTGTATGGGATGACTGCCCTTAGCAGTGGTGGGGTGGGAGGCACTCACGTCTCACGTGCTGGAGCTGTCGTTCAGAACTTTCTCTCCTGGTTGGGAGGCTAAGAGAAAGTTGAGGTGGCCCCAGAACACTGGAGCTACTGCTCTCCTCTGTGCTTCCTTCAACCCTCAAATGTATTAAGGTTTATTCTCTAGTTTTCACCACTGTTCCACTCACCTACTGGCTCTGTGTATATCCTGAAATAGTCCTCAAGCATGTGATACCTTATTTTAGTAGGCACTATGAAAGAAAATAGCTCCAAGTTAGGAAAACGCCGGGTTAAGCAAAGTTAATTTTTGCCCTAAGGAACTGCTCATGTGTTTCTTCAACTAGTGTGCATAATAAATTGTCAGGAAAAAGAAGGGGTTCGGATGTGGTGTTTCCAAAACTTATGTGGCTACAGAATGATTTTTTTCCTGCTGTACCTCATTGGCCTCATGCCGTGAGGAGCACATCTGAGGCATCACTGGTTCTGTGAACTGTTCTCATTCTGGCCACATCTATGCTCTTGACAGCCACATCCAACAATGTCTTCTCCTTCTTTGTCATGTTCCTAAGAGCACATGCTATGCTGGGCTCCCCGCCTTTGAACCCCACTTCCTTGCCTGAGCTTGGACTACTTACTTAGTTTTTATTGGTGACTCAGTTTCATTGACCATGAAACAGAGTCCATAATAGAACTTACCTCACTGTGTAATTACAAAGTAATGCAGGTAGAGAGCTTAGAAAAACACCTGGCACATGCTAAACTCTAAATAATATTTCAGCTATTGTCAGATTTATATCACCCTTCCTCCTTCCCATGGCTCACTTGAGACATTTCTCTCCTGGCATCACTTGTCATCAGGGTTCCATTAAATCCTCTTCCATCACTTCAGTGTTCAGTTCATAGCTGTACCCCTTCACTTTTCACATTTTCTTTGGATGAACAGCACCAACAACATCACTTTGCACCTATTCCTTATTGTCTCCTAAATATCTACCCTTGCCTTTATGTCTATATTTAAACTGTCTGATGAAGATTTTCAAAGCTGAACTCAGATCCTTCCCATTCCATTCCTCTGCTGGGCCTATTCACATATGCGTCTCTTCCTGTGTTCTGAATGTCACTTATAATACTACTGTCCATGGAGTTTTCCACGCAGAAATGTGGGAATCATCTCGGACTCCTTCATTTCTCCAACTGCCTCACATGTCTAATCAATTCAACATGTCCACTTTTCTCCATACATTCCGCACTTCTGCCATCCTACCTTGTCGCGCTGCTCGTTTTGCTATCATTGCATCCTGCATTTATAGTGTTCTCCAGAAATCTCTTCACGCTACACTCTAGCTTAAATTGATCCAGTTCCTTTAGGATATGGTTTGAACTCCTTGCCACTTTGTTGCTGGCTTCTGTTTTAGGCTGCTATATTATACCTACCTTTTTTCATCTTGTGGACTATTAGCTGGGCACAGGGCTATGCTTCCTAACTTCCCTTGCAGCTAGCTGTGGCATATGCCTAGGTTCTGGTCAATGAGACAGCAGAAAAAGTGATGTATTCTACTTCTAAGGCTTCTCATTAAAACGACTGAGCATGGGCTCACTTCTTGTATCTTCTTGGAAGGAGATGACAAGAAATGGATCATATGCCTTGGACCAGAGATGGAAACTCCCATAAGGAGGGCAGAGCCTCCTCAAGTACACTGTCACCCCTAGTCTGCTCATCTCTGGACTGTTATACTAGGGAGAAAGAAACTCCTATCACATTTAAGCACTTTGTTTTGTCTTCTTTTTATTATTGAAGAGTGGACACCACACTAATTAATCTGTCCCCTAAGGGTCGCTACCTCTCTCCTTCATTCACTTCAGCTCCAGTAAGCTCCATTCAGTTTTTTCAAAGTCACCATGCACTTTATCAGTTCTGGAATTTACATACATTGTTTCTTCTTTGTGGCATATATTTCCTCTCTTCTGCTTACTCCTTTGACTTGAAATTCCAGTGTATCTCTCAGGTCTTAATGGAATGACACTTTCTCTGGGAAGTCCTCAAGGACTACCTCCCCCATCCCAAACTATGACAGATGCACCCACCATACACTCCAAAGGCATCTGGTGCTTCACCAACCACAGGACAGATCCAACATTATTTCAAGCATTTGTTCAATTCTGTGCAGTGTTGAGTGGCAGGTTTTGTGAACACAGGGGCTCTCTATCTTCCTTACTGGTTTTCCTCATTGCTTTGCATAAGTCTGGCACATGATAGATCCTCCATACATCTTTGCTGTGTCAAACTGAATTCAAACTCAGCATGACTCAAACCAAGTTAATTATCTTTTTTCCTTAGCCCCTGAAATTTATGTCTTAGTGAATGGCAATTCCCACTCTGTAGATACCCCCAAACAGAAAATTTAGTGTATCACTCCTTATTCCTTCCCTTTCTTCACTTGTCACTCAAACTGGACACCAAGTTATTTTTAAGATACCAGTGAAATGGCTCCTAAATAATCTTGGCTTTTGATTCCTGCTGTTACCTCTCTCTTCTGATCTGGACGACTCCAGTATTTGTTTTCCATCAGCTCTCTCCAAGACTGTTCTTCCTGTATCCAGCACTTAATCCCATAATGAACATAGTTGATTACACTTGAGTCCTTAAAAATTTTTAACTATACTCTATTGTAAACATCTGCAAAAACTACCTGTGTTTCTATTTTTACACCTGGACGCACTTTATATTTCTGTATTCACCTCCTTCCTGATCTTGACCTAGGGCAGTGGTTTTCTCACTTTGAGCTGTAGGAGCTTGTTCAAAATGAAAATTGTTAAGTCTCAATCACTCAGAGTCAGAGGAATCAAAGTTAGACAAAGAATCTGCATTTGTGACAAACATGAGTGACTGAGCTAAAGACCACTATTTGAGAAATGTCAGCTAGGCCAAAATGAACATCTTAATATAGCCCAAATAAATATACTGTCCTATTTAACACCAATGAACACGTATCATTTTCATTTCCTGGAAATATTATTTTCCTTCAATCAAGCTTAAATGTCTCAGACCTCTGTGGGGCTTTACTTATTCCATCAGAGTTATTACTGAGGCCAGATCACTAAATCTTGGAATGTCTGGGGTCATGAGTTTGGATTTATTATTTTTTTTTCTGAAGGCAAGAGAGACCCAAAGAAGAATTTGCAGCATAGAGTTGACATACTTTGCTCTTGGTTTGAGAACATTAATTTGGAAGTAGCATGTAGGAAAAACTGTATAATAAAGAGGCTAGCTATAAAGAGTTTATTTTATTCCTGAAAAGATATTTTTTTAAAAAACACGGTGGCAGTGAGAAAGTAAGGGAGGTATAAAAATAGAGTAAAGGATGGCTCTCAGTTTTCCAGCCTAACCAATTGGGAATATGGTGGCACCAACAAGTGAGAAACAGGTTTAGGACCATAATAACAACCGTGAAAATAAGAGACTAGACCAGTGATTCTCAAAGACTGATGCCTGGACCAATATCATCAGCAACTCATTTTAACTTGTTGGATGTGCAAATTCTAACAAGTTAGAAAAAGTAACTGTTAGTTAGAAAGAGAAACTATCAACCCACTTAATAGACAACTTTAGATCAAGATGATCATTTCATTGCCTGAGTTTTTCTTTGCACTGTGTTGTATTGGGGAAATGTAGGTACATGGTATGCCTGTCTTAGTGAGAGAACCTATAGACCCATGAGACTGCAATAAGAACCCATTAAATGTCACTGACTCTTTACTGCCTATAAACAAATAAGTCTCAATGCATCGGTCTGACACTCAAAGTCCTCCTCAATCTTGACATGGAACTTCCTCTCTGTTATTTCGATTCCTCAAAATGTGTCCTCCAATTTAACTTAATGTTTCCCATCATGCCATGCTTTCCTAAAATAGACTGTTTGCTCAGATACTTTCTATTACTTAAAAATTAGCAGCCTTTCCATCTATCCCATCATCTTTCTCCCATTATTATCATTGTCATCAGAGATACTATTTTTTTATTGTTTACCATGTTTAAAATACTGTTAAGTCTTCAAATTCACTAGCCCACTTAGTATATTTGCAAGAACACTATGAGGTAGGTAGGTAGGTATTATTGTTCATAGCTCAGTTCTATTGGGTCTTCAGAAAAGTCATGCCATATTTTGTCTATGTTTTTCAAAGGTCATTTATTTATATAAAGAACAAAGATCAATCAATGATATATTGCCCATTTTGTTTGATAACCTTTTGCCATCTTTCAGAGAGCTTCATAATTCCTTGTTCATACAAAGACCTGTCTTTATTTGCAAAAAAATTAAGGAGGTGCTGATTTATAGCCTCATCTGAATTGAATGTTATACCACGCAAGGAGTTTTGAATGGAGCAAAACAAGTGGAAGTCTGATGGTGCAAGGTCAGGTGAGTATGGTAGGTGTGGCAACACATCCCATCCAAGCTCCAGTAGTTTTTGATGGGTGATCAAACTTGTGTGTGGTCTCACATTGTTGCAATGGAATACAACTTCTTTATGATTAACGAGCTCTGGACGTTTCTAGATGATGGATTCCTTCAAACTGTCCGATTGCCAACAGTACACATTCAAATTGATTGTTTGGTTCCTTGGTAGGAGCTCAAAAAACACGACACCTTTAAAATCCCACCACATTGAGAGCATAAACTTCCTCTGATGAATGTCTGCTTTCGATGTTGTTTGAGGCAAATGAATCATCACATCGGGACTAAGACCGTTTGTGCACCACATTGCTGTAAACAATCCACTTCTCATCACCAGTTATCAGTCGCTTTAAAAAAGGATCATTTTCCTCATGTTAACGAGCATATTGCAGATGTTTATACGTGCCGTCAAATGAACTTCTTTGAGTTCACGTGGAACCAAAATATTGAGCTTGCTTATGTATATCAGCTTCTTCAGGTGGTCGTGAACACTTGAATGATGGATGTTCAATGTTTCTGCAATCTCTCGTGTCGTGTAACATGTGTTTGACTCGATCAATGCCTTTATTTTGTTGTCATCAACCTCAGTGGGCCTCCCTGGCTGAGGAGCGTCATTGAGATCAAAATCACCAGCACAGAATTTTGTGAACCATCGCTGGCACTAATGTTCTTGTAGAGCATTGTCACCGTAAACTTTATGCAACTTTTCACAAGCTTGACATGCGTTCTTCCCTTTATAAAAGTAAAACAGTAAAATACGGCAAAAATGCAAGTTTGGTTTCATCTAACTTGTAAAATCTCCAAAACTCAACCAAACCACTCATTTTTTTTTTTAGAATGAAGCTAGACCTGTCAGCTGTCAAATGACATAGCAATAACATAGATGTGAATGACTTTAGTATTTCCAAACATGACTAGTGCCACCTGTTGCCAACATGCATCATGACTTTTCCGACAACCCAATAATAGAATCTCTTCCAAGAGATCTACTTTAACTAATTGAAGCCCAGGAATGTCCCCTGCTCTGAATTTTAAAAAAATTAAAAAGCAAATTCTTGGGTCCTACTCCAGGCCTACTGAATTGGAAACTCTGGATTTAGGGCTCAGCCAGCTGTGTGTTAGCAAGCCCTTCAGCTAACACTGAAGCATGCTGATGTCTGAAAACCATTGTCCAAGACAGATTGTTCCTGCAAGTGGGGCCCCAGTCACCCCTACCCATCACTGCATCCCTAGTTAATGTCACAGTGCCTGGCATGGAGTAGGCACCCAATAAATAACTGCAGAGTGAGTGAATAATATTAGCTACCAATTTTTGAGTCATTACTGTATATTAGGCTATATACTAATTCATTGCATGTATATGGAGAATTAATCTTCAGAATAATCCAGTGAGGTAAAGCCCATTTTTTAAAATTTATTTTCACAAGATAGGAAACGTTTAGAGTGTCTGAAAATCTGGGCAAAGATCCCATAGCTGGTAGAGTGGTAAAGATGCAGTGTGAACTCTAGTCTTCAGGCTTTAGAAATGGGGCAATTATTCATTACATTATAATGTTGTTTGTTTGGAAATGAAAGGGAATGAGTTCGCTTTTGGAAATGTTATTTCTTTTTAAATTTTTTATTTTAATTTTAGCACAGTACAAAGTAAATCTCTTTGTTTGTTTTTGTGCTTTAAGAATTGGGATGTTGACAATATGGTTCTAGGCCAAGAGGAAAGAGCCAAAGCCATAGAAATCACTGGACACACTGAAGATGCATGAGAAAGAAGAGGTATTCATAAAACAATGCTGGAATGGCAGCAGTCCAACATGGAGCCATGCTGCTCAGTTAACATGGAATATCTTCTCCCTGCCCAAGCATTATGTTAGATAATGGGAATGCAAGTATAAATAAGATGTTGGGACATTTTGAGGTGAAACTGAAGAAAGATGACATCAGTCAAATCATTTGGCCTTTGTCTTAATACAGCAGGAGAAATGTGGTCTTTTGTAGACAGGGGGAAGGGGATGAGAAAGAGAGTCTGTGATGAAAGGAGTCAAAATGTTTAGAGCAGCCTGTGTATCTTAGTGTGGCCTGACTGACTTGTGCAGAGTGCATAGTTGTTATTGGTCCAATAATGATGACTTCGGAAACCCTCTTTTGAAGAAGTGTCAGAATGAATTATGGGTTTCCTTCAACCATGTTCCACAGAAGAACACAACAACCTGAGGTTATGTTCTTTTTCTCCCCAAAGTTACTATAGTTTGCCAAAATATTAAGAAAAAAAAATGGGATTTGAAAGAAGGGAAACAATTTCATTATATGCAACAGGTCAACTAAATTAAGGTTAAATAATGATTTTATGTTGTATGATATAAACTTTTGCAAGAAATACTCATCTGTAAAAAGGAAAATCGAAAGCTACTCTCTGTATAGTATAATAATTACAAAAATATTTAAAGTGAAAACCTTATCAAAATAAGCTAAGTTCATTTGTACAAGAGTCATTTTTTTTTTTGGTCAGGGAAAGTGCAATAAAGGCAGACCAGTCTGATTTGAATGGAAATGTTATTTAAAATAGATATTGGAATTATTTGGTAATATGCTATTGCAGAATAAACCCAGAAATCACAGACATAATACTAACTTAATCATATTATTTCTGAAAATTCTAAAAGTTCAAAGTTCCTTGGTGTCAGCTGTGATGTCAGTTTATTTTATCTATCGTGATATTCACAGAATTCTCTGTACTTAGTATGAGTTACCAAAATGTTGATATCAAGTTAGAATTATACAATGCTACTTTTTATTACATTGAGTTCTTATTTTAAATTATGTCCTCATTTAGGTTAATTAAAAAAAAACAGTTCACTTTGATTTCCATTTAAATACTGATGCCCATGTTCCTTTTGTAATCTTTAAATTAATGGTATCAATAGAAGTTGCAAATTTTATGCTGTACTCATTAACCATAGATTA
Organism: Hipposideros armiger; assembly: GCF_001890085.2. NCBI lineage: Eukaryota > Metazoa > Chordata > Mammalia > Chiroptera > Hipposideridae > Hipposideros > Hipposideros armiger. Next base: position 1,172,455 of record NW_017731639.1, read on the forward strand.
ATATTCCCTCTCACTTTGATCCTTTCTATTCCTAAAATTTCACTAACCTCTTCAGCATTCCAGGCAAAATCACACATATCGTCCTTATTAGAAGGCAGAAGAAATCCCCCATATGTTAAGAAATTACAAGTGGAAACAGAGAGTTGAGCAATCACTCTCATAGTTATTTATGAAACAATAAATTGCCCTTTCATAGGCTTGCAAAATATGTTATAATTCAAATATAAATTAAAATAAAGATAAGAATGCCACTGTTTCTCTTTCCAAATAATGCATGACATTTTGATTTAAAAATAGGAATTTGACATTTACCCCTTGAACAACATTAAGTATGTTATTACTCTCTCCAAAATTTGTCTTACCCTTTTTTCTACTGATGTATCTCTTATAGAAAGTTCTCAGTTTCTGTTATTCCATTAAGAGTATTAAACAACATCCTGGATTTGCGAACTTGACTCGGTCACTACGTATTTTCCTATCCACGTTAAGCCCAAACAATCTATTATGACTCCTAATAAAGGGAAGCTGTCGTATTACAGGTGACAAGGAAACAAAATGATTGTAGCCATGACAACTGAGACAGGAAGAAAGGAAATGGATGATGAACACTCAGTCTTCATGTGATAATGTTGAAGGTAAAGAGTGTTCCAAAGTAGAAGTTTCTAGGCCAGTGGAAAAGGTTTAATAAGCCCTGCATTGCTCTTGTGTAACAGATGAGTATAATAAATGACAAAGCACATGGTATGAATCGGTGCTCCGGTTTCCTACATACTCGTGCTTTATGTTCTCTTTTTAACTTCTGAATATCCTACTTCTGATGCAGAATCCTAAGAGGCTCTGATAGGTGGAATTACAAAGGAGACTTTGTTGACTCCTGTAGGCTGCAGATTTAACTTTTAATAAAACTGTTTTAGAAAATGCAGTATACTGGGAATTTAAAAACAGCCAGAGTGATATGCGAGGTTGAGGCTATCATGCATAATCTTTGAGTGACAGTTATTCCTTTCCTGATATCAACCCTGCTCAGATTTTTATAATCAGAAGCCCACATGTTCTGAAAAAGGTGACTTGATTGTCTAATAAGTGACTTTACAAAACCAACGTTTGTCTCTGCTATCAAAATCCCTCACCAGAGGATAATCGCTCCTACCAGAACTCCATCAATTTCAGCTATTATTTCCTCCCAGATACAACTTTTTAAGGCCCCCAAACCCATTCCAGATCCAAGCTGACTGAGATGACACATTATCTGTGTACCACAACATCTCTACTTAACAGAGACGGTAGACAATAATATTATTATAAAATATCACCCAATTTCTGTGCTGTCAAACATGAACTATCCCAGGTGATAGAAAAGGAATGAAATTACCAGGTGGTCCTGAAATACATTTTTCATGTTCACCCAAACTTATGCTAATGGAAAACAAACAAATCACTGCTCTTTAGATCTCCCCCCTGGCATTTTCAAATAAAAACACATGCATCCCTTTCATTTGACTTCTAGTGGTAGCCCACTGTCCTGAACCCTTGTTCAGTAGTTCCTGAAAGATTTGCCTGGCTTCTTTTAAACCAGGAGTCAACCAATTATGAACTCTGATACAAGCTTGTCAACTCACAAGGCCTTATGCTGTGTTAACACTGCCAGTTTGGACCAACATATTTAGAAATAGCCATTGAGAATATAACTCAGAGGGGGAAAAAAAAAAAGAGGCCTTCATCTAATATGACTTATTGCCTTTTCCCACCTGATCCCATTTATACACTTCACGCTGGTATTGATGGACGCGTGGGGGAGAATGCCTGTAGGCTCCACATTAGTCACTGTAATCACCAGCCTCAATAATTGACAGAAAAGAGGCTCTGCTCCGGCAAAAGGGAGCCAATGAAAACTGTTTTCACACCTCGGTTAACCATTTATTCAAATACTCAGCCTGATGCGTTTTCAAAGATTGAAACATTCCTTCTCTGTTAGAAATGGAGATGGAGACAGGTAGACATGGTGCTTAAATGCAAAGGCCTTGGATTGCCCAAGTAACCATTAGAATCCACGCCAAAAAAAGAAAAGCTGAAATGCACTAGAAGAAAGGCTGACGGATGAAGGATGAGGTGTGTGAGGGAATATCAGGACAGTTTCCCAGTTGTTTATAATCACTGTATCGTCCTTGGTTATGGCCTCTCAGCCTGCCCATGTTTATGCACACAGCTTCTCCTAAGCTTGATGCACATCTAGATTTATATCTGGTGGGCGATCTCAGCTCAGGCACCTTTGGTGTTAACACAGGCGGCGATTATTCAGAATGGGCACCACCAGTCCTAGTACCGACTGTGAGAAGGACACAGGTTTAGAATTAGTTCCTTTAGGTAGATAGTATAGAATTTCCCTTCAGGGCCCAATGTGCCCCCAAAAGAAAGGGGACTAAGAACATCTGATTTCCTGACCTCAGCCCCCAGTAAATCAGAATCCTTTTGTAAATTGGAACGAGGGTTCCCCAAATGCAAAATGAGACCCAAGACGCTCCCTCAAGGAAACTACCACGAGGATTTTAGTAGCGACTTTAAATTGTACAAAAGTCTATCATGGTGTTTTTGTTTGATTTTTCTGACAACCACTTGGTATTCGGTGGTCAGTCATTCAGAGCTGTGCTGAAGCACGTGGCAGCAGAGGACAGCTGGTGTGTTGGAATGTAAGCCAGGTCACCGGCTCCGAGGAGGAGACAGTGAACCGACAGGCAACCTTACCCCTGGGCAGGGAAACCTTGTTAGGAACCCGACTCCTCTTCACCATGTGTGTGAATTTTGGAGCAGGAATGGAATTACAGCCACATCTCCATTCTAGTATTTAGTAACACTCTGGTGAATAGTAACACTTGTAAAACTTGAAAGAACGGTGTGCAGACATGATAATTACCATAGAAGAACAGACTGGTAGGGCTAGCCGTGTGGCTCAGTTGGTTAAGAGCTCACTCAAGAGTGCGAGTTCTGAGCAACAGGGTCACCAGTTCAATTCCCAGCCCAAGCTGAGCTGCCGCTGAGCTGCCAACAGGTGGCAGGATGGCTCAGCTAGAAACAAACAAACAAAACAAACAAACAAAAATAACAGACTGGTGAAGCAGGGAGCCAGGAACCCTCTCTCCATGCAGCCAATGCTGCGCACTCCCGAAATGTAAAAAAAACCCATATTACACCTAACTGTGCAGTCCTGGACTACAGGGGACCATTTCCCCAGTCCTCAGCTGGTGATCAACAGCGTGTGCCCTGAAGCAGTGGCGTTGAGCGTCCTTGTAATTTTATCCTTGAACAATAAACTGTCAGTGCTGTTCTTGCTCATAGCGATGTGGAATCCCTTCCTCAGACCTCCCTCAAACGTTTGAATCCTGTTGAAACCAAAGGAGCACCTCGGTGGAATTACATACATTGTGTTTAGAATCTGTTTCCCTCTCTCCCTTCAGATTTGCTGCTGTTTGGTCTCCCTGAGCAACTTCCTTGTTTCTTTAGTACTGAGAAAAAGAAAAGAAGGGTATCCGCTTGTTTTCTTAACACCACGCCTTATTTCCCACAGCACACCCTACAAGCACGTCCTTTTGCTCGCCCCCCAATAGTATATTCATCTCTCTTATTTTTCCTCCTGAAGGAATTACTCCCCCCCTTCACAGCTCTTGCAAATTTCACAACACATTTTTGGGCTGCTTTGTGGTGTTTTCTCTTGCTGCTGTTCCATTTGTGAAATGAGCGACAAAAGTAAGCATCATAAGCTCGAAGTGTGAGCACACAACAGATTCAGAACACTCTACATGAAATTATCACGCATCACACCATTTTGGTACACATCCTAATTAATCTGGTCTGGTATTGATTTACATATTGTATCTATACATTTTTTTTTTCTTCCTCAACTGATACACATGAAATAGATACTTTTACTCAATCCTCAACTCATGCGTCTGTCTTGGTCTTGAAAGGTTTATAGATAATTTGGAACTCGTCGTGGATAAAGGACTGCGAAATGTTTCATCAAACAAGATAAGGGTATATGTGCACAGCCATATACTAATATTCATTGTATATGTCACTTTGCCCTTGTCTGTATGACATTGAATTTACCTGTCAATTCACTATTTGGGTTTAGGTTGTCATTTCATGGTCTTTGGACTTTCATCATATTTTGTTTTCCTGACTTACCCTAAAAATGTGTCATCAGCAAACACTGATACTTAATATTCCACTTGTCTTCTGGGTCATTGATACAGGCAGGGTACACACCATGCTTACTCTACATTCTTGGGTCACTTCACTCTTGATCTTTCCTTGATGACAACTTTCCATTTTAAAATAAGTTTTTTTTCCCCTGTCCATTTAACCTACAACAGACTCTCTGATTTCCCTCTGTGACTCAGTTTCCTTGACAGATTTTACTGAGAGAATGAATTATAAGACTTCTCACTGTTTAAATAAATTGTAGTCAGAGTTCTCTTTTTTTCACTGCTGCTATGACTCTCAGAAAATGGGTAGTGTTATAAAAACCATCATTCTCTTCCTACAGTATTCAGGAGAGGTAGGGGGATGCACTGCAAAGGGTGTGGGCCCAGCCCGGCATGAGTCCTAGTTATTGCCGAAGGTGATCTTGGTCTAGCCACGTGGAGGCCTTAACTTCCTCATCTTTAAAATAGAGATGATGCCCTTCCTCCTAGGAGCTTCAGGAAAATTAATGGGACAACAGTTGACGCTCCACAATGAATTTTCTCCTCTTCTTAAGAAAAACTAATGACGATGGGCTGTGGAAAGACACGTCTTGACTCATAATTTCAGCCATCTATTTGTCAGCATCCATTTCCCTCTCATAACACAGTTGAAAGGTCTTCTTTCCATGTCACCTTTTGCTGCTTCAGACTACACCCTGTAAGGCGGCTATTGTCTCCAGATTCCTGTACTACCACACGTCCCAAATAATACTGTATTTCTTTCTGGAGATAAAATGTCCTTGTCCTCCATGCAGGATGAAAGAAGGAAGTGCTTATAATGCACAGATAAGAAGTGAGGAACAGGAAGGCAGGCACGGGCAAGCTTATGCAGTTGTTCATGTGTCTTTTAATGTTTGGGTATATGATTCATAACAACAATAATAACAACACACCAGCAACACCAAACATCTTTAAATGTCATCTTTGTGCCAGGCCACACCACATTGTGCATGGACTTCACATGCATTCGCCTATGTAATTCACAAATGCATGTGTCCATAGCTTGCTATATCTGTGGCGATCTGGGCTTCTGTTGGATGTGTGCATGGAAGTTGATGCTGTGAGAGAGATTGTGGGTGGTATGAAGGCAAATTTTCTAGGCCTAATGACAGTTTTGTAGCCCGTGCAATTTTTATAAACTATGTGTGAGGCTCTATGGGAGATCATTTTAATTGTAAAGGCATTTTTCTTAGTGTCAATATGAAACCCACAGAAGTACAATTTCTGAGATCACCTTTAGTCCTATTAAAAAGATAGGTATCACCTTGGCAGTCTTCCAGTCTTCTAGTTCAGTGGCTGTTTTAAATGATAAATTACATATTTTTGTTAGTAGCACAGCTACTTCATTCTATCATTCCTTCATATTGCTTGGACAAGTTCCACCTAGCTGATGATTTATTACAATGTAACTTTTTGAGCTGTTCCATCACTCCCCCAACCTCATATTTTTTAAGCATTTCACCTTCCACAATAATAGGGAGTAAACCAAGCTCTGCAATCATTTTAAGAATAAATGAGAAATTGGACTATTGTCCTCCTAAAAGAGTGGGGTGATCCAGGCCTTAATGTCCCCCCAACAGCACGCTCCTGAAAATGTGGGAAGTGGAACTGCAGGGAGGTCCCAGCCCAGCTCCCTCTCCCAAGCCTACAGTCACCTGCTCAAGGGCTCTCAGCAGTGGCCACACTCCTAGAATCCTGGGGAACATGCTAAGTGCTGGTGATGAGGAGAGGCAGGGTCAAGATAGAAGAATCAGGCCTAAAATCATAATCGTGTAAAGAGGTTTTCCAAATTTCTTTTCCTGCTATAGAGTATTAATTCAAGAAATATTTTTCATTTTTCACTCTAGAAAAATTTGCTCATCTGTGCATCTATAACTTTGATCAGATCCTTTGTAATCTTTACATTATTAACCACTTCTAGAAAAAGAGTTCATTCCACAAAATTGTCCCAGCCTAGGGTGGAGTCTAGAATATTGATTACTTGAATGCTTGTTTGTTTGTTTGTTTCCATAACATATATTGTCTGGGACAATACCCATTAAACCTTCTAGGTCTTCCTAGCGTTTTCCTCCTCTCCCAACCTTATTACAAGGGGGACATTTTGTCTGTTCAAAGTCTCCTCTCAATGGCCTTGTACGTGGATATCTCCTTTCCTTTTAGCCACGTCCCAGAGTTTGTAAAACCGGAGAACAAGTACAGAGAGGCTGGACTAGAAGGAGTCTTTCCTGCTGACTGGGTTCCTGAACTCACCTTTGTGGATGAGAATCTAGGTAATAAGTTAAAGAAAAAAAGCTAGAAGGATTAGATCACCCTTCTCATTACAGATCTGAGAGGCAGAGACAGAGAAACTACTATATGTCTTCCGTGGTCCCTTACATTTGGTGAGACAGTTTCAGGGGATTGAGTGAGATGCTCTGGAGCTATAAGTGGGAGAGAGAACAGAGACAGATGGAGGAGTTTACAGAAGTGTGGGCTATAGATTTGATTATCTTTAATCTTCACAAGACTCCAGTGAAGTTTTAAATGCACTTGTTTTGTTAGATAATAGACTCTACCTTTTTAAAAACACATTTTGGTTTAGAGACCAGGAAATGGGGGCCCCCTGAATTGTTGCTGTAATTCTTAATTGTGGACAATCACCGTTTCCTTCCCCTTTCCTCACAACCTGATATGCCTTGAGAATAGTCATCATTGTGTCCATAATTAGAAATAATCCTCTTCTCGGGCCGGCCAAGTGGTGCGTTGGTTAAGAGCTGGCTTGGGATGCCAGAGTGCCCCGGTTCAGATCCCATATATGAGGGCCAGTGACACTGCCCTCTACAGCTAAGATGCTGAACAACAGCTTGACCTGGAGCTGGGCTGCAGTGAGTTGCAGGCGATGGCAGGTGGGTTACCATGGGGTACCATTTGTAGCCAACAGCCAGTGTGAGAGGCCAGCAGCCGCAGTGAGCGGCTGTCCAGAAGCCGGTGATTGATCTGCCTCACCTGGGAAGAGCGCAATGATGGTGCTAACTTGGGCCAGTGAAGCAATGTTCTCCATAACTAGACTGAAGAACAAAAGGATAGCAACTTGTCTGTTTCCCTTCCCCCAATTCCCCAATTAAAAATAAATAAATAAATAATCCTGTCCTCTATTTTGCACATAAAAATAAATTGCCTAGCTGATTGGAAATATAGGAAAGCCTCTTGATTGGGTACTGTGGATTAACAGAACTAGGTTTTTTAATACTAGGTTCTGTTTTATTTCATGCTAATCTCTGCTCAGAATGCCCTGCTTATCCTCAAGATTCCCGAAACTCACTTATAAAAATGTAAACTCACCAAAGGAAGCCTGTTTTGTTTTTTGATGAACATTCTCTTACCAGGTACCAAGTTAAGGGAATTAGTTATTCTAATAACATTTTAGTGATTTAACCTTGACTCTGGCTCCACGCTACTCACATCTGCTCCATGAGGCTCTGTTCCGTCTTAAGGGGGCCTAGTCCTTAGACCAATTAGGATTTTTGTACAGAGACCCATCAACTACCATAACCAATTGGTTTCTCTGTCCACATCATTGGAGGCTATGCTGCAGGCCTATCCCAGGACCACATATTATCCACTTTGGACACTTTGAAGCTGTGGAAAATAAGAAGGCTCAGTCATGCCTAGTCCTGCAGGGAGCTTGGGATTTTGCTTGAACTTGGGTCTTCTTAGGAGCTGAGGTAGCCTGAATTGATCTTATAACTGAGACTAGAGGACAGTTGCGATAAAGAAAATCAGCAAAGCCGTGGGCTCACAATTCTCCAAGTGCATCATCTCCAAAGGACCTTCCACAAAGCTATCCAAGCACCATGATTCATGATAGCATACATTTAAGGTGGCATACCATTGTATTAATAGTTAAGAGCTCAGAGTCAAAGGCCAAACACAACTGAATTCTGATCCTTATTTCACCATTTACTAGCTGTGTAAATTTAGGCAAGTATTTTTAACCTCTCTAGGCCCCAATTTCTTTGGATTTAAAATGGGATAATAATAAAAAAAATATCTATGTTACATGCTTGTTGTGAAAATTAGAGACCATACAGACACAGAATTAGCATGATGCCTGCCATACAGTAAGCAGTCAATAGATGTTAGTGGTGAGATGCATGTTGATGATAATGCCTAATCAAAAACATCAGTGCCCAGATAATAGATAACCAGCGAAACAAAATCTAATAGAAGAACACGGTGTAATGCAAGTGTATTTGTTATTATAACAAGCACTTGGTCTATGGGAAGTAGACTTGAACTTGATGGGACTTTCCTTGTCCCTGCTAAGACCTAACTTGCTTGATGATCCCTCTCTCTTATATTTTCCATGATTCCTTATTTATTAATTGTGCCTCTCACAGCTAGCTAATATGCATGGTTAAGTCTCTTCCATAATTAAAATACAATCCTTTGGTCCTGTGTCCCTCTCTAGATATTGCTACCCCTTTGGCTTCTCATTAGAGATCAGATCCTTGAAAGAGTGGTCTACACTTCCTTGTTACCTACACTTGATTCACCTCCGACAGCTGACTCAGACCCTGCCAATCACTGCACTTTCTAAAGATGGAATCTATTGAATGCTTTCCACGGTGTTTGATGCCACTTTTCCACATTTTCTTTGACATGGCTCTTTTTGGTTCCTGTCCTAATTTTCTGACTCTGTGGCTACTGTGGGTATCTCATTCTCCACTCTCATCTCCTTATATGTTGGTGGGATCCAAGTTTTGGCCCCACAAAGAACTGTCTAGATATAGGCTTGGGAGCATTCCATACTTAGATAAAAACTGCATCCATGAGTGTGGATGAAATAATGTAGGGATAGGTTGTGGAATGAGAAAAAAAAGGGGGGGGGGAGGATTTGCACAAGCTTTAAGAGAAAGCATGAGAAGTCAGAGAAGAAAAAGGAGAAACAGAGATAAGAACCAGGAGTAGCTGGTGTCAAAATAGTCAAGAAAAGGTCTGTTTCTAGAAGAAGAAACTGACAGTGTCAAATTCCTGACCCGAAAATGTTAAAGGACACGAGGCCAGGGACTGTCCATTAGATGAGGCGACATGAGGATTATTGAGGTTTTGTGGAGAGCAGTTTCACTGTGATAGGGACACCAAACAAGCTGGAATCGGTTAATGTAAGAAATGAAAGAAAAACAGAGAGAGAAAATACACATAAATCTTTTAAGATGGGAGTATTTCAACAGAAGTACCCTATTAGTGATACAGAAAACATACTGATCATCATTATCACCAAAACTATGCTAAATAATATGGCTTTTTTTCAAATAAGAATTACTTCGACTTATTCAGAACTTCCCAATGATCTCTTCTCTAGCACCCACAAATTCAAAGACAGTAACACTCTTTTCACATGTGAACCTTTTTTTTTTTTGCACATAGTACCAATATACCAAAAAGAGATTATATGTATTTGAGAAACAAAGTAAAAAAAGCTTTGTTTCAATATTTTGATAAAATAAGAGAATTCCTTAGTAATGACAACAGTTGCCTGCATACTTACCAATTTTCAAGTTTATATTGTCACACTGACCTGTTTTTCTTTCTTTCTTTTTTTTTTTTTAAAGCAGTCTACCCTTGCAAAGGAAAATAAGTTGGCACTGTACAAGGGCTCATATCATTGTTTCTATGGCATTTTTGACATGCCTGTCACCACAGCTTTTTCCCACTTCGACTCACAGAATTACCAGTCATTCCTCTAATGCTGTGGTGATCGCATTGATGCTTTTCCACTTAATTGCCTGCTCACTTTCTCCTTATATCTCCTCTACCACTTCCCTGAAGCTGCCTCGAATAGCATAAACTCCCATTTTGACACCCTGTATAACACATGGTCAGTATTTTCAACAGCTCCAGCACCACCACTTGGTGCATCAGGTGGTTCTGTTTGGCCCTTAGCGCATTCTCCACCCTGATCTGGGTGGCCTGCATCACCCAGGTTCTATGATCCTTTTATTTCTGTGCAGCAGCAGGTGACTGGAGAAGAGCAAGAGACCTGACTTTCTCTCTGCCATACCACAGGCTAGCAGTCTTCCACCAAAAGCCATAGCTCTGTCTGGTAGCCCTTCCCTCCGATTCCATTTCTTGCTGGATTTCTTTCACCATTTTCTACTGTTGTACCTCATAATGATTTCTAGCCCCAGAATGCTTCATCATCCTTTATCACACTGCTTCTATGATGTGAGCATTCATCAGTCACCTGGAGAGCTAGTTAATACCCAGGTTGCTGGGTTCCATCCCAGAGTTTCAGACTCAGCAGTCTGGAGTAAGGACTCTGAACTTTCATTTCTAACAATTTCCCAGGTGATGCAGGTGCTGGGACCTCACGATAAGCACCAACACCTTATTGGCTTCTCTTCACTCTGTCCACTTCTTCATTAACCCCTCTGCAGCTGCTACTTGTGGTGTGCGCCGCCATCTGTGTGCCACCATGGCCTGCCTGACACACTGGGATACCTTTTGCCAGTTACTATGCATAAAAGCATATCTACCACAACACAAAATAAACAGCAAAGAGACACAGCATTGTAAACCACACATGACCCTGTACTAACCCAATTCACGATGACACACTCAGTAGCTGTGTGGTCTTAAACCTCATCTGCAAGAGTTTAGTCAGTCATGGTGGCTCTCATTGGCTGAGAGGTAGGACCAAACTCAGGCATGGGTATCATCACAGGACTCCAGGAAAGGATAATACTCAGGGTACGGCAGCACATATTAATAGGACACTTATAGAGTGGTAATGACAAAATGCTATGGGGGATGGAGCTAAATCTGGTGTGCTGCACTTGGATGGTCACCATCAGGCTGACCATTTGTATAACTATTGTTCAATGAGCCTCTTATCCTTATGAAAGAAATCCTCAATGAATACATAAAACATCCCTAAATGCAATATGCCACAATAATGTTTACCATTTCCTTTGGATTAATGTGCTTGGTTACCCTTTTGCTGGGCCTATTTCATTTGTCAGTGCATAATTCCCCATTGCTTATTGCTACTGATATCAAATAAAGAGTCCAAAAGAACTTTCTATTATGTCATATATGAATATATTTGAGGTGTTATCAAACAACCAGAAAAATACAGAACAAAATAAACTCCAAACAACTTTTTTTATGTAATGATTTGGCCAGTTAGAGTATCTGTGAATCCATTAGCTACATTATTAGGGCAAGTTCTGCAGTTGTATGCATGAACAGA
>NW_017731639.1:1184049-1213152 GCF_001890085.2 Hipposideros armiger
TATATATATATATATATATATATATATATATATATATATATATATATATATATATATACCATCTCACACTGTGATGGTCATTCAAGTTGATGTATTATGGTTTCCAAGAAAGTTTGCATTTTTACCAAAGGAAAAATGGATTGTAATAGCAAAAAAGAGCACATAGTCTATTCCCATGCTGAACTTTTATGGTTCTAAAACAGTGAAAAGGTGCAGACAGATAAATGATCTTTAAACTTCAGATTTTCATCCTCCAACTTGTATTTGTTCTGCAAATGGAACATGCTATAATGGTGACACAAGGGACATGAAAATGATGATGTCAGGATTTTTGTAATCCTAAAAGAAATACTGGGTGATCCAAAACACTGGGAAACGTTAAATATTCTTCTGTATAACTGCAACTTCAGAACATTAACAGACTTATTTGTATGTATTTGCTGAAGAATAAATAAGCTCCAGTGTTTCTGCTAAAGGAAATCTGCCCTGATGCCCATTTAGTCATGATTTCATTACTTATTCAACCAGCATCTACTGTGTGTCTTTGAACCTAGGCACTATGATGGTGTGTGGGATGAGTAGATTGTGTTACTCACAGACTAACTAGAATAATACCCATTCCTAGATTTGAGTAAACCAACTTTTTAAAAGTTCCATAATAAAATTCAATTACTAGATGAAGGGAATAGGATAGAGTGTAAGTGTGAATGTCACCAAATGTAAGGGTCCCGCTTACACCATCTTCCATTTTATTTCTATGTTTGTCCTTGCTACTAACAATAACCGCTTGTGGTCCAGACCCCTCATACCAACCCAACCACAGCTGGACATCATATGCCCTGTCATCCTTACCCATTCATCCATCAATCCTCCTATCCATCCACTTATTCAAAAATTATTTATTTCTGTTGTAGGCTCTGGGAATGTGCCAGTGAATAAAACAAGCAAAAACATATGCCTCATGGACTTTACGTTTTAGTGGGAGTGACAAACAACAAAGAAAACAGATAAGTACAAAATATAGCATGGTGGTATTTGGTGAGTACTATTGGAAAAAAAAAAGGCAGATTTGGGAGAGTTGAGACAATTGTCTGTTCCACCAATTATTTTGCTGTTCCTCTTGTAGTATAGAAATGTTACTGGAAAATACCTGCCCACCCGGGGACTACATTTCCTAGCCTCTCTCATATCTACACGGGAACTTTGGACAAGTTTTTGCCACTGGGATGTGAGCAGAAGTAACATGGGTCATATTCTGGTTTAGAAGTGGTTAAAACTCCTCCATGTTTTTTCATTCCCCCTCCATCTGTTTGATGCACTGGAATCAGTCTCCAGATATAGTGGAGCCAAATCATGCAATGTATCTCCTAATCACCATACAGAGGAAGGTTGTTTGATGATCAAGGACATTCACATAAGCAAGAAATGCATCTTTATTTTGATAAACCACAGATATTTTGGGGGGTTTGTTGTTGTTATAGAAAATAGGATAACCATCACTATTTCCACAGGATAATAGAAAAGATAAAAGTTGCTGGGGGTGATAGAGGTTCACAATTTTCTAAAGTGTGGTCAGAGAAGGTCTTCCTGGAAAGATGACCATTGTGGGGAGACTTGAAGGAGGCAAAAAGCTACCCATGTGGATATCTAGGGGTGGCAAAACTTTTCAGATAGAGGGAACAGAGAGTGCAATGTCTGTCAGTGGACATTTTTCAAAAACACCAAGGAAAGTCAAATGACCAGAGTGGTATAAACCAGAGGGGATGAGGGCTGAGGTCAGAGAGGCAAAGGGTGTTGGTTGGGGCAGGGAAGACGGGGGAGAGTAGAAAGTATGCAGGGCATGTGCCCCTTGTCAGTAGTTTGGCTTTTAATCTAAGGTTGGTGGGAGCTACTGAAAGTTTTAAACAGAAGAGTGACGTGATCCAACTTAACTAACAGAATTCCTTTGGATGCTGTGTTGAGCACAGGCTGGAGGGGGAAGAGCAGAAGAGAGATGAACAGTGAAGATGCTATTGCAAATATCCGGTGAGACAGGATGGTGTTTTAGAAGAGGAGGGCTGCAGCACAAGTGGGAAAAAGTGGGAAGAGTGTGGATTCATTCAGAAGTCAGAACCAAGAGGAATTGCTAATGGGCTGTCTGGGTGTGCGCGAGAGAGGAGACTGGGATGACAGAATAATGGGTCATTTTATGTGTCAACTTGGTTAGGCTGTGGTGTCCAGTTGTTTGGTGAAACACTAATCTAGAATGAAGGCACTTTTTTGGTGTGATTGACATTTACAATCAGTTGACTTTAAGTAAAACAGATTACCCTCCATAATGCATGTGGGCTTCATCCAATCAGGTGAAGGCCTAAAAAGTAAAAACTGAGGTTTCCCAGAGAAGAAGGGTTCTGCCTCAATACTGTATTGTAAAAATCTTTCTGAGTTTTCATTCGACTGGTGGGCCCTATAAATTTTGCCCTTATCAGCTCCCACCGTTGCATGAGCCAATTTCCAAAAATACATCTCTCTCTATCTATCTATCCTATTGGTTCTGTTTCTCTGGAAAAACTTAAGTGATACAAATACCAAAGTTTTTCGCCTAAGCAACTGGAAAAAGTTGCCTTAACTGAGATGGCAAAGAGTTACGGAAGAGGAGTTATTTGGTGCACGTAAAGTTTGAGACATCGATTAGATGTCATGAGGACATATTGGGTAAGCTATTGTATATGGAAATTTGGAGTGCAGAAAGAGGTCTAGACTTCAGATATGAATTCATGAATCATCAGCATCTAATTGCTGGTTTAGAGCCAGGAGCCTGGATGAGCTCATGAAGGATGTCAATATAGATGGAGAAGGGAAGTGACCTGAGGACTTGAGTGAGCTGTGGGACACCCCAAATTTATCAGCCGGGAAGATGAGGAAGAAAGAGAACAGGGGACTGAGAAGGAATAGCCAGTGAGATGGGAAGAATACCAAGAAAGCATCATATCCTGGAAGGCGAGTGAAGGAAGCATTTTAAGAAGGGTCTGCGCCTCCAATACTTCTGGTAGGTCAAGTGGGACTGAGGGCTGAAAATCAAAATTTGAATTTAGGTCCTTTGTGTCTGACAAAAACATTAGTGACTGGCATGATGAGGTGAAAGATTGATTTTGGTGAGTTCAAGAGGGAATAGGTGGAGAATTTAAGAAAGCAAATATTGATAATTATTTCAAAGGGGTTCTGCAGTAAGAGAAAGGAGACAACGGGGTGGTAGCTGGTATAAGAAATAGCAGTCTGTCGAAGGGCTTACAGTAAGATAAAGAAGGACCATTTCATGTCGCAGGAAAGCAGGGAGAATTGGTGGAGCACTGTCCTTGAGGCAGCCGTGGGAGGGATGAGATCGAAGCAGTGGTGCAGAGGTGGCTTTGCTATAGAAGAACTGATGCAGTGCTCCCTCAGTGACAAGCAAGCCCAGCACAGATACAAATAAGTGGTGGATGCCATGATAGGAGCCGGTGGACATTCTCTTCTGGTTGTGGCAGAATGTCCACACCTCACCAATCCCTGTTACTGGATCCTCTTCCTCCTCCTCCCCTCCCCTCCTCCCCCTCTGTCTTCCACTGTTTTCTGCTTTCATTTCACCTCTCCATACAGTTTCTTCTGATAATTTTATGCATCTCCATAGCTTCAGCTATCATCTCTATTGAGTGGATGCCCAAATTTAACCTTCATTTTTGAATTCTCTACTCTGTTCCAATCTGGACATGGGCTACTGCAATCTCATGTCCCAAAATAAATGTAATATTTCCCCCTCAATGCCTCCCTTGCCCTCTATTCCCCCACCGTCACAAACAAGAAGCTATCTCCAGGCTTCCTTTTTTCTGAAACTGGGATGACTAGCTTTCAAACCTCAGAACCAGTATTTATAGGTGAAATTCCCTAAAAAGTAGGGGAATAAATAAAAACAAAACTGGTAAAACTTTGATGATTTTTAAAGTTGTGACGCGTATGTACAGGCTCATCATGCCACTCTCTCTACTTTAATAGATGTATGAAATTCCCATATTGACGCTAAAACAAACAAGTGCAGAACTATGTTGATTATTTCTAATCCTTGTCCCCAAGATCCAATGAGAGCTTGAGTCCTGTAAATCCCTTCTTCACAAATGCTTTTTACTGTATGCCTTGCAGACCATGGAGTTCAGTTTAGCTGGGTTGTCAGCCGTTTTTGGTGGTTTTGAAAGTCAAAGATGGTTACTGACCAGAGGATTGGATACTTATTCCCAGAATGTGAGCTGTAGACTTAGCCCCCAGGAATGACAGGAAGTGGTAGGAAAGAAGCCCAAATGAGATGAGAGATGAAGATTCTAGGCTTAACTCTGCCATTCACTTCATTTCTGTACCTAAGAAAACCACTTATTATCTTTATGCTTTCCTTACTTGTTGGAAAATAGGAAAGGGGGTTGCTGAACAAATTAATATGAACTTGAGTTCTGTAATCGTAATCCAGTCCAAAGATATTTCCTACAGTGTTAAGCTGTTTCTTAGGGGGCAACATTAAAAATGAGAAACTAGTGTGGAACATTTGGATTTCTAGCTCCCATGTAATCCTAAACCTAGCAATAGGGTGCCCGCCTCCCCACAAGACCAGGCCCAGCCTCACCCTTGGAATGGGCATGTGCTTTCTCTGGCTCTTCCAGCCCAGGCCCTGGCTAGTTTCCTCATATTTCACCTGCCCCAGGTGGAGACATTCAGTCTGTGGCTCCTGTCTGCCTAAATCATTTCTCAGATTGTTTTTTGGATTGAAATCTGAACAATTGACTTTAGCTAAAATGCTAAGGTTAACAGGAATCTTCAACAGCTGTGTGCCTTTGCAGACCCTCCCTTAGCAAAGTCTTATATTCACTTTTTTCCCCCCCTCAACTCTTTAAAAGACATTTCTATGTTCACATCTAGTTAGAGCTAGTTAGAGTTCAAAACAGATCACAGCAAGGTATGTCTTACCACCTCCACAGTAGCAATCATTTCACCCAAAATATTTTTTTTGGCCAGGCCATACAAGACTTAATGATGGAACCAAGACTAGAACTGAGAACTTCAGATCTGTAGTTTTTCCTGGTGCTTCAAGTGGATATACTTCATTTTTTCTTCTGCTATTGAACCAGTCCCTCTGTCTACACACCCCTTTGTTCATTTATACCAGCACTCAAAATCTACAATTATTCAACCAGCACAGCCAGCATTATTTGTGAAACAAGGAAAAAATGGCTTACTTCTCTTAAAAAAAAACTGTAATTATTCAATTTATTTGTTAATTTTTCACTTGCTTATTCTTTGCCTTCCTGTGAGGGCAGCCACCTTATTTGTCTGGTTCTTTTATGTTGGTCCAGTGTTTGACACAGTTGCTGGAACATAATAGGCATTCAACAATATGTGTTGATATATTTCTCTCTTTCTCTCTCTTGATTATATGTTGTACGATTATACAACGAGGTGTCATCAAAAGATATGATGAATATTTAAATAAAAAAATTATTTCAGGAAAAGACACATTGACATTAATCTCCCTCAAAATACTCCTCTTTGCTTCAAACACACTTACCCCATCATTCTTGCCACTTTCTGAAGCAGTTCTGGAAGTCCTGTTTTGTGAGTGTCTTTAGTTGCACTGTCGTGGCTGCCTCGATGTCTTGAATCCATTTAAAACATTTACCTTTCATGGTCATTTTGACCTTGGGGAAGAGCCGGAAGTCACACTGTGCCGTATCCAGTGAATAAAGTGGATGAGGACACACTGTAATGTTTTTATGTGACAGGAATTGCCACACCAGAAGCGATGTGTGACACAGAGCATTGTCATGATGGAGGATGAAATAAAGACACTCACAAAAAAAGGACTTCCAGAACTGCTTCAGAAAGTGACTAGAATGATGGAATAAGTGTATCTGAAGTGAGGGGGAGTATTTTGAGGGGGATTAATGGCAATGTGTCTTTTACTGTAATACATTTTTTAATTTAAACATTCACCATATCTTTTGGTCCCACCTCGTATACACTCTTGAGACACATTTATGTACATATATGTCACTATATATATATATATATATATATATATATATATATACACACACACATATATATAAAAAACACATGCATATACATAATAGTACACATATACATATGTGTGTGTATTNATATACACACACACACATATATAATCAACACATGCATATACATAATAGTACACATATACATATGTGTGTGTATTGCATATATATATCTATGTATTACTAGGAAAGAGGAAGCCCGTAATGTAATTTAATCTAATGTGCTTTGCAAGAATTAATTTTAAGCTTCTGAATCCTTTCTTCAGAGGAAGTTCTACAAAGAAGCCTAATATGTAAAACAGGTAAAAGAAAATTGCTGCTCCGGCTTAAAGCAGAAATGACAGGACTCGGTCCTGTCTGTTTCTCCCCACTCTAACCCCACAGCCTCTAGCAACCTTGCAGGTAGCTCAGTGGCTCCCAGAGGTCAGGTTGAAACCCCTGTGCTATGGGAGGACTCCCCCTAACAAGCTTTGTGGGGAATCAGCACAGTGAAGCTCAGCTGTAGGAATGAACACTTCTGATTTATTTATTTTTTATTCTATTTTAGTTTTTACAATAATCCATTGATGGTTTATTTGTATATTGTGAATAGGAGAACATGAGAAAACATAAAATAATATTTCTTCTCCATTAGAGACTACATTGTAATTTCTATTGCATTTCAAGGTGTTTTCTGGAAACATTCAAAGTAAGGGTTAAAGAAGACGCTACACATATAGCCATGCTGGATACAACTTAGAAAGAGAGTCAGAAATTATCATTGCCAGGTTACCTACCTCCCAGTCACTAACATTTACCATGCCCATGGTCTCAATTTTTTTTCTGTCAGTGGGCCAGTAGGTCATTTAGCTCTAAGAGACTGGATTTGAAGCCCATCACACATCTACTGAAGTGGGCCAGCTCCCTTCTTTCTATGTACCAGAACTAAATTATAGAATGGGTTGCATTGCAGAGGTCGAAGGTGAAAACTGGAATAGGCTAGAGAAAGCAGTGATAGGGGAATGGCACTTGGAACTTTGGAGAAGTAATGAAAGCAGAGGGATGAACATTTGAGCCAACCACACACCATCTCTGGCCTTTAGAACCATTAAACAAACAAAACAAAACAAAACAAAAGGACTATGTATGGGCTTGTGCAAACCAGGGCTTTATACTTGTCTCCCATTGAATTGGGAAATCCTTTTGGGTTTCTGATTATATCTGTCCCCTATCCTCCAGATGACCTTAGTCGAACACTTCTGATTTAGATAAGACCCTCAGACACCTAAGGCCGTCTCAGCTGAAGCACTGAATCATTTTTTTCCACCTCAATATCAGCATGTATTGGGATAGCCTCTTCCATTCAACTTGATCACATGATATAAATTGAGCTCTGATGTCCTCCATGAAGGCTGATGAGTTTTTGACCCCATGTTTAGATATGATGAGTAAATCAGTGTTTGTTTTGTTTTTTCACTATGGAGTAAACACACACCAGATATTTATATCCATAATTACCTGAACTAGTTTTAAGGTTCAATATTAATTATATAGCAATTGCAATATAAATTCAGGTCACCAACATTAATTTTTTTCAACTTTCTCCCTTGCTATACCAACATACACCCTTCCTGCTGATGCAGAGAAAATTTTGACTGCTAAACCCTATCAGAATTAATGTGACTTACTCTTGTAACTCTCGTGGGCACAAATAAGAAATAAACAAACTTATTTTATGAGATGACTCCCACAATATTTATGTGTCTGCTAGTAGAATACATACACTTTTCTCTTTTCCTTCTTATGCAATAAAATGAATAATAGAATGTATTTTTAATAAAAAGGTACAGGGAAGGTATTTATTTTAAAATAATACTAGTGATGTATTAATTAATTTTACACACTAAAATGGAAAATACTCTGGATACTCAGATTTTATGCTAACCAAAAAAATTGTAAACAGCCATGACTGGGTTGTTTTGTGAAAAATCAGAGAAGATTCTAGTAACAAGATTAATTAAAGAAATGGCTATATTAATTTATAGTGATTGAAATTTCGGTGTAAATTATGGAACATCCATTACAAATGAGCAGAGCTTTTAGCACATTAATCTGAAAGAGCACTAGAGGGATATCTTATTTCCTACAAGAGAGACTTAAAATATATGTATCTTTACTGTCCTCACAACGGTAAGATCAATCACTTAAGACATATGGTACTAGCAATAAAAAATACATAGGAAAACAGATAACATATGGTTTGCATTTGCAAGGTATACTGTGTGAAAAAAAAGTATTTCACAACTCTCCCCTCAATTATGAATGGCTATAGAAGAAATAAAGGCTCTTGCAAAAAAATTGAATGAAAAAAAAAGAATCAAATAGATATATACGTTGAAAATGGATCCGTTGGAGAGATCTAATCTTATTCAAAGAATTTGATAGATGAGGCAACATTTGTTACCTCAAAATTTCCTATCCAGGGTGAACTTTCAAAGAGCAAATGGCAAATGTTTACAGCCCCATAAGGCCAACAACGATAAAAGGGAAATTTACAGTTGGCAAAAGCAAATATGTAAATAAGGTTTATAGCTCCTGCAAACATCAGGCATTCTAAATTGTGACAAGATGGAATATCTGTTAACTGAATGTGATCATTGCCAAATGCTACGTACCATTATTGTGTTAGATTGAGGCTACCAATGGAGCTAAACTGAAGAAGGAAGTCACGTTTTTCCCTTAAGAAGAAACCATAAATGTGGAAGAAAGTAACAAAGAAAATTTTCGTCACTTTTCTTGGATAAAATGGCAGCATGACCTTAAATATAAACTAGTGCTCTGCATAAGGTAATTGATAAAGGAAGTTGATGTGGTGCCCTATAGAGGCTGACATGAATCAATACAGTGTTCCAAAGTATAACTGAATGGTTTGCTGAACCTGGTTTGGGTGGGAATACAAGTTACTAAACAGAATTTATGTTCCACGTGTTAAAACACCCCTGGTACAAATTTCCAAAACTCATTCCAGAGCATCTTTGGGATCTCTTGAGAAAATTGAGATATTTGTAGTGCCTTGAGATATTGGTTCTGAGTCTATAGAATCCCTTTTTTTTTCTCAAATGTGTCCAAATAATTGTAACCACAGGCTCTGGATCAAATTAGATGAAGAAGAATATTTTAGATTAGCTCTGGACTATGATAACATCATAATTATTTAGGGTTTCCATGAAATCGGTTTGCCCCCTGAAAAAGCACCAAAGACACTCATATTTCTGGAAGCATCAGAATATTTAAGAAGCAAATTCATCCCTCCTTGAATATTTCTTGTCAAAAAGCAGCAAGGGCAATCCCTTTGTTGAAGAGAATGAGAACACCTCTGAATTTCAGGTACTCCATCACTATGTCCTAGAAAATATTGCATAAACATTAAGACTATATGTTTTTCTATGCATCATAGTTCACTTTTAAGCTAACTTCATATCTCAAATACAAAATTGCTTAACATCTAAATGAAGATTTCTGTATCTAGGAGTCATCAAAATTACTGCTTGTTCATGAAATCTTGCTGATGACTTTATATTTTAGTCTCCAAGGAATCTAACAAATAACGGGTTACAAAGCATAAGAAAGCCCACAACACTGAATAATTTTAGCAATGTCTCCAAAACATGGGAATTGGTAACTTTAAACTATGATTGGGCAGACTGTTGAGAATGATTTCACATCAGGTGTCTTCATAAAGAGGCCGAGCTTCATGGGTGCTTACTCTGATGGGCCCTGTGACAACTGCCTGTTTTAAAAATTGATAACAGAATAGTTTTCTCAAACACGAAAAAGGATAAATTCTTGATTTTCACATAAGCAACACTGAGCCTAACCCTCTT
This sequence comes from Hipposideros armiger, assembly GCF_001890085.2. NCBI lineage: Eukaryota > Metazoa > Chordata > Mammalia > Chiroptera > Hipposideridae > Hipposideros > Hipposideros armiger. The sequence goes on from NW_017731639.1 coordinate 1,193,981, forward strand.
CCTTGCTTATTTAGCTTTTGCACCTCCTCATGTTAGAGAACTGCTCACACTGTTTTATGAAATAAGTCTGTGCCTCCGTTTGACTGTGGGACCTTTCCAGCAGCCCTTACACTAAGGACGTATATATTATAACTCACTTAATTACATTGCGGTAGGCATTATTATTTTTTCCATCTCACAGATGTGGCACAGAGAGGTTAAGTGACTTGTCTAATATCACATAGCTTGTAAAGAACAGAGCCGATCTTCAAATCCAGGTTCCGTGGAATTCTAGATCCTGACTTTTTGCATTAACTGGTACAACTTAAGTGGCATCAAAAAAGTTTTCTTTTCATCCAAACATAAAACCACAATGATTTGAGTACCATAGTGTCTGGGATTTTACTATTAGCAATAAATTCATTGGGATTTCTCATTGTCTTTATTAGTTCTTTTTAAGAAATTAATGCTGCTGAAGGGGTAACACACTGAGTTAGGAATATGTACTAGATTACTAAAATTATTAAGGTGTACTACATTATACATTACTTTTGGGAGAGTTAGAGGCTGAATGAAGTCACAAGGAACCTAAAACTGAGGGACTCAACAAAGAATGGGAGTGCGGGAGGGTAGTTACCAATGGCAAGCCTCATTTATTGGATTGCTGGGCTTGTTCCGTGTTTAAAGAAAACACCTCCTTCCATCAGACAAAGGCTGATTTAGCTAGAGCAGGGGTCGGCAAATTTTTGAGATGGAAGAGCCAATCCTGTCCCTCACAACAATTTAAAAATTATCTGAGAGCCATAAATATATTTTTACAAGTAAGGAAAATTTAAAGTAATATTATAACAAGTAATAGTATTAATATCTTTATTAAAATAAGAAAAATTCACACAAAAACTTGCTCTCATTGGTTTTAATCAGTGTGAGCAACAAGCTTGCATTTCCTGAAAGAGTCGCATGTAGCTCGTGAGACGCAGTTTGCCGACCCCTGATCTATAGTATTTATTACAAGGAACAGGTTTGTATTTGACGCTCGGTATTTTACTAACTGATTCATTGCTCATGTTTTCTTTGGCAAGTGCAAGCCAAGAGCATCATGCGTGAGGGAGAGAGAAATGAGGTAGGTGGAAAAGAGGGGAACTGTGCACACACAGTGATGCATTGCCCTGCCCACAACTATGTCACAGCTCATCTCTAGATGGCCCGTTGACTGTAGGAGACATACTGCACAGGCTAATATGGAGCAATTGCCATTTTGGAAAAGCCCATCAGAGGTAAGAATGAAGATAGAATTAATCTCAGGTTTAATAGGAATCAAACTTCACCTCAGAGGGGTTAATTCCCAGTGTGTGATATTTTTAATCTGTCTAGATGCAATGTTGTTTAGATTTTACTGTAAATTAATCTCTACCTATGCTAGCCGAATTAATGTGGAAGTTATCACCTATTTGGTTTGAAATGTGAGAATGTGAGAAGAAACCACTTGGTTGTCAGCGCTGCATCACAGCTGCCTGAGCTTTATAACTGTGACTCACAGAACCTCTTCCATTTTACTCTCTTAGTTTAGTACAAATAGGAGTTAGTGCGATGCAGAGTTCCTTGCGTGGGCTATGAGAGTTCATTTTACTGTTCTTGGATTTATTTCATTCTTGACTCTGCGAGTCTATCTGTAATATCCAGTTATAAATGATAAGATTCTGACTTTTGAGACTATTGGAGAAATGAGCAACATACAGAATATATTAAATGATTTTTTTTTTGTGAGACCCTGGACAGAAATTGTAGAGCGAGTTCTAGACCTTGAGAGGTTTTCACCGTCAGGAGGCTATTCATAAAAGCACACTGCTTACAATAGCAGGTATCTGAGGAAGTGAACAGGAGGGCAATTAAAGTTAATTGATATGTTATTGTTCTCTGTGTTATAGCATTCAAATAGAGAAAGGAAATGAGTGTTAACTTGTCGAATTGCTCTTCTATGCAACACAACTAACAAATATATAGTTACAAAGAAAATATTAAATGGATATTTTTCTTGACCTTGACCTTAGCCTCCTCCCCAAACAGTATGATAGGCATAAAAAAAAATCACCCATTCATTTAATATGCACTTTGAAGAGTGCAAATTTACTTAAAATGGTGGTTTCTGATTATGGATGAAATCACTGAATTAAAAGACAGTCCAGTCTTTTGTGAATAATTTCACTCACATTAAGGTTCAACCATAGTTCCTTAACTACATTAGCAGCTTGACCGCTTTGATTATTATAAACTGCACTTTTTTTTTCCTTTCCTCCGATTCCTTCCATCTCTTCAATATGCACGTACACACACAAAAAAACAAAATCTGGTTAAAATGATTTAAGGTTAGTCTATACCAAAATAGTTAACTAACTGCAGATCAAGAAGACAGTTAAACTCTAATTATTCTAGAGGTACAACATCCACCTATAAATTACTAATGCATCCTCAAATGTTTTCCGCTTTCCCATGAACAGTAATATAACAATTTATATTTGAGAAATCAGTAAAATAACAGGTTAAGATAAACAACAACAATCAATATTTACTGAAATATATGTTTCCCAGGCACACATTGCTTATTTTTAATTCTCACATTTTTATAAGTTAGGTAATATCATAATTCCTATTTAAGTGATAAAATGGAGTCTTAGATGTTCCATTTCTATAAACATTTATTTTCTCCTCATGTAGGCATTACCTGCTTTATGTCAGGAATCTATTCCTGTAAAACACACTTCCTGCATGGAAACATTGAGAGCCCATTTCCACTTATTTTAAGCAATTAAAAATTATAATGTTACATGCTAAATCAAAACCTTAAATCAAGTTCCTAATAGGTAACTAAAATAAGAATAGCACTTGTATAGGTAAGAAACTATCAGGTTAGGATATCAAATGCCTAGAGCTTTATTTCCTGATCGACACAATGAACATGGCTATTGACACTGATTTTGACTAACATGACAGCTCTTAGAGCCAGCAAGATCCAAGGTGGACGTGCCCTTGGCTGGAAACTTCTTACTTTCCAAAGGACCCTGACAGTCACCCATTGTATTTGGAATGTAACTTGAAGTTGACATGGACACTGATTTGTTTTCAACGAACACTGAGTTTTGAGGTCTTGAATATAAATTCTTTTCCTTTGTAAAAATTAGCCATAGATTATTTTGGTGAGGAATACCTCTACAGATGAGAAATACAAATAGGCAATACAAACAAAGTGGTGGAGGAGTTTCATTAAAAAAACATGTATGAGGTATGGATGGGCAGGACTCAGGGAACCCTGCTCTAGGCCTGAGAAGTTGAGGGGCCTCTTGGTGGTCCCTGTAGAAAGTAGCTATGAGTGTAGAAGAGGCCACCCAGAGGGAGCTGTGGTGTCAGCAGGGCCACAGTGCCACCTCACAGCCCACTTGGCAGAAGACTGGGGAGTAACTATCCCAATCATGTTCTCCCTCTTCCCTCTGAGCATTTGCTCATTCACCAACGGCCAAATCCAACGGGAAGCCAGAGGTCACAGAGCCTGCTGATGGAGTCCATGAAGGTCAGCCTTCCAGGGCACCAAGCAGGTGCAGAAAGGTGAAGAGTGGATCTGAAGGAAAAATATCCCTCACAACAAGCAGTTTTGTTTTGCTTTGAACTCTTTGATTTGATTATCTTTGTTGACTGGGTATCCATAAATGGTACCAATCCTCTTGTCATTTTCTTTTATCTTCCATAAGGAAAATACTGAAAGGTGAACTTGGTTCACCTCAAAGCTCCTAACCAAGTTTTCCTTGTAGAGATCCTTCATTTAAAAATTGCATCCGCAAACATGAGTCAGGCCACTGAATAACGTGCTACATGCTCCAGACAAGGAAACCCCAAGAGAAATAGTTCTTCCCTTTGAAATGAAAATATTTGTAGGATATATTCTATCTATAGAATTTTATTCAATTCAAATCCTCTGAATTTTCCAAATTGGCTTAGAAGATGTAGGCATTTCAAAACTACTACTGCCTCCAAAATCTTTGGCCCAAAATAGATTTCTACTACAACACAGCAGCTGCAGACTTCAGCAACTTGAAGGAAGTTAGAATTGACACTGCCAGGGAGCTAAACCACCCTCTGGTCAACAGTGGCTAGGCTACCACCCCCTAACCCCCTTTCCCAGCAGCGATCAAGCAAAGGGGTGGTTATGTCTGTTCACAAATTCCATCTCTATGGGACTCTTGCAGTTTTGGAAAGTTTCTGTTGCTTTACCTGAATAAAGTGCTGCTGAGAGGACACAGCTAATTGCTTGCTAGAGGTAAGAATTCTGCTCAGGATCCACGATAGGGCTAAAATCAGAGTAAGTGGATAAATTGGCTCTGGACTCACCCTACTCTGCCTGCGGGGACTCATAAGGGCTGTGGTCTGTCAAGTGTATGATCCTTAGATAAGGAACCTGCTACACTCAGGGGAAGTAAATGTCAAAACCTAAGCCAGTGACTACAAGCTTTATATTGTTGTACTTAGTTTTCAAAGATGACACCTCTGATGGTGATTATGCTGTGTAAGTGTAGGGAAACTGGAAACTCTGATACAGGACTTCAGGGTCAATCATACTGTGCACTCATAAAGGCTGCCCTTCAGCTTGTCGCTGCTGACACTATCGGCAGAACCATAGAAGCCCTATTTCCCTAGTCCACCAAATGAGCTCTCACTTGCTGATGTATATATTTTCTGTAGAAATTCTTTTCAATGGTGATATTGGCTTTGCCAATGGAAATTTGTAGAGGATCTGGTTTACTCATGATGGTTCCACAGGTATAAGAAGATATTCTTCTTTAGAGTAATTTGGGGTTCCAGATTTTTAATTATGGTTCTCTAGCTCCTTGACAATCATGCCATTCTCAGCTCAAGCTTTACAAAGACTTCCTATTGTTAGTAGAATAAATCACCAACTCATAACCATGGCCGACAGAGTTCATGTCTAGCGTCTTTGACCGCTGGTGACTCTGTGTGCCCTGCAGTTCCAGTTCTTTACCACTTTGGTCCTTTGTACTGCTGTTCTCACTGCAGAACTTTGCCCTGACTCATTCTTAATGGTCCAGACTCTGTTGAAGTGCTACCTCTCCAGAGCCAGAATAATTCCCTGCCCCCTGCCCACTTCCTATTACACCACTCTCTCTATATTTCATGATACCTACTAAAATTAAAATAAGCTTTAAATGTTTTCGTTTATTTGTTATGGTCTACCACCTCTACATTGTTCCCTACAGAATCCTCAGTTCCTAGAGCAATTTTTAACAAATAGTAAGTACTCAATGAATATTTGTTGAATTAATTTCTGTAAATCTAAATTTCACTGGGCCACCCATCATTTGCCCATTAATTAGTTTGCAATACCAATGTTCAAAAGTCTGTGCAGACAGCTGCATTAGTAAATGTGATAGTGGTAGGCATATGAGTAGAGGGATGATGGGAACACAGAAGAAACTGAAGACACACCTCTTCACAGAAAGGAGGGTTCTAGCACCTTCTCAGCTTTGAAAGATATTAACATATAGGATACTGATTTCCCCTAGGAATGTGTATATCTTTACTTTAATACAAATTCACATGATACTAAAAAATTCTTAAATGATTAAACCAAGTTGGAAAATAATTGTCACTATGGATATTTCTTATTCATGTTATTTACACTTAGTTGACAAAGGAAAAGGGAGAAGCAAGTCCTCTTTCGCTCTCTCACTTTCTCCCTTAGCCAAAATAAAAAAGACCTGTTCTAACAACCATGAAACTAATACAGGAAATGGGACTCTTAGTTACCATTGGTTATTAAAAACGACTTAAAATTTTTCTGCCTCACTTTTCTCATAGTAAACTTTCTTCTTCATGTGGGTAGTAAAATGACCTTCTCTAAGAAGCATTAGTCCCTAATAGCTGGTAAAAAATCTTCCCTACAGGCATATTTTTTTAAAAAGTTTTGCATTCTTGTGTCTTTCCCATTGCTACAGTCACTATGAATACAATCGACTAACATATTTTGTTCAAGAGGTGTCCTCTGACCTCGTAGAATTAATACTGTATTTTAAAACAGGGGAAAACTTCTCTCTAAGCCTTAGTGGGAGCATGACTGGTATGTAAAGCCCTTATAATGTATTTTGAGCTGTTGGGAGTTTCTTATATTGGACGTTTGATGTACCCATTCTGTTTTGCTTTCCTCTAAAATAATTCATTTTCCTTTTAAATGGAATTATAAAATTACTAATAAAAATGGTAATATAGCCAAAGGCAAGTGGATATAACTGAAGGATTGATGTAGAGAAAATTTTAGCAAGTGAAGTTAGGAGGTGGTGGATGGTGGGGAAAGTAGGGGTAGACTGGAAAGTGATAGTAGACTTCATGACACTTTTCTTTTGAAAGATATGGAGCTGCGGTCAGAATTATTTTTGTAAATGTTATCTGGGGTTAATGTATCTTTCTGGGGTGGCGCTTTCATAACCAGTCACAAATCAGAATATGGTAGGGAAGTATTATTTAGAAAATTAGACTGGAGAACAGATTTGGAGCCACAGACTCTCACATCCCCGTTCTAACCGGTCTTGAAAGAGCACGCATTACAGATGGACTTTCGTCTGATCACACAGGAGTGATTTAAGAGACACAAATATAAATTTCTATATACAATCAACAGTCAGACCCCTGGGAACTTAAACATCAGCAGCAAACTTTGGATCCCCCCTGTCATCCACCTCCAAAAGATAAGCAAAAGTCTGATGGTGAGAACCACAGGCCAGGAGCATGACTCCACTCTACAAGCTAGGTGAGTCCATATGCATCTTTATCAATAGCTTGTCCTTTCCAGATAGCCTCTCCTTCACCTCCATAATCCTCACGATTTACTTTTTTTATTTTTATTTTTTAAAGATTTTTATTGGGGAATTGGGGGAAGGGGAACAGACAAGTTGCTGTCCTTTTGCTCTTCTGTCTAGTTGTGGAGGATGTTGCTTCACTGGCCCGAGTTGGCACCATCACTGCACTCTTCCCGGGCGAGGCAGATCAGTCGCCGGCTTCTGGATGGCTGCTCACTGTGGCTGCTGACCACTCATGGTGGCTGCTGGCTACACATGGTAGCCCATGGCAACCCACTGCAGCAGAGGCTGTAGCCTACACCATCACCGGTGACTCACGGCAGCCCAGCTCCAGGTTGAGCTGTTGTTCAGCATCTTAGCTGTGGAGGGCAGTGTCACTGGCCCTCATATGTGGGATCCGAACCGGGGTCCTCTGGCGTCCCAAGCCAGCACTTAACCAATGCGCCACTCTGGCCGGCCCCATAATCCTCACAATTTAATTAGTTCCTAGAAAATTGCAATGGATGGAGCTACTTTGGACCCAAAATTAATTACTGCTGAACTACACAGAGAACTAGAAAACTGGTACATAGTTTTTTCAATTCTCAAAGTTACAACCACCCACAGAAGCTTGTGAGACACCACTGATCATCTTGACTTCATCTTTCTGCCAAGAAGATGACAGGTCCAGTTGGCCTTCACTGATAAAAAGTGACAAGCCCACACCAAGAAGGGGACAGCTGAACACACAGACTATGTTAAATCTGAGGAGATGGAAAAAGAGTCCGTTGGGCAATATTTCCCTTAAACATGTGGTAACAACTCAGAATTACTTAGAGGTTAAATATCCAGATTTTTGGGCCTCACCCAAACTTTTAGAATCAGAATTTCTAATGTGGGGCCCAGGAATCAGCATTGTAAATAAATTTGATTCCTTGTGTCTGATGACTGCAAATATATATATATATATATATATATATATATATATATATATATATATATCAGCTCTTCTTGTAAGGGAGAGCTGTAAAAACAGCATTCTACTCGGCTCAGGTAGGTTTATGGACAAAACCAAAGACACTATAATAAGGATGGGAGAAGCTGATAGTAACAGCAGCTCCTATCAATGGTTCTTAATTATTTTGGTCCCAGAATTCTTTTACATTTTTAGAAAGAATCTTAAGAATCCAAAAGGCTGTTGTTTATCGGTGTTATGGCTGTCAACATTTATCATATTAAAAATTTAAACTGAGAAGTTAAAAAATATTTATTTATGAATTCATTTAAAATAATAGACACATTATATGTTAACAAAATAACATATTTTAATGAAAAATAACTGTATTTTCCACACCAAAAATATAGCGAGAAGAGCAGCATCATTCTAAGTTTTTGCAAATCTCTGCTCTCTAGCTTAAGAGAAGACAGTTGGAGTCTCCTACCTGCTTCCTCATTCAATCTGTTGCAAAATCACAGGTCATGTGGCTTCTCTACACTCTTAGCCCACTCATGAGAGAATAAGAGTGAAAAAGTCAAATAACTTCTTAGCATTATTATAGGAATTATTTTGATCTAATAGACCCACAGAAAGGATTCCAAGAGCTCCCACCATAGTTTGATAGCAGATGGCTTATATTAGTAAACAACCCGGTTCTGAGCTATTTAAATCAGTTAACCCGCACAGTAATCCCATGAGGGAAAAACTATTATTAACATTATCCTTATGTTACAAATGAGGAAACTGAAGCAGGGAGGGTTTGTATGAAGTCAGTGGCATAGCTGGAGTTACACCCAGTAGTGTAATTCCAGCACCCCAGACCTTGACCTTGATGCTACGCTACCTCCAGGTTTAGAACGCTGAGGGCAGGCATATCCCAGGACACCTAGCAAGGGCTTGCGAGATGACTCAGGGCCTGAGCAGCCAAGCTTCCCTCCCCTCCTCCATATTCCCCCAGCTGGTGGGAATGTGGGTTCCCACTGGATCAGGTCAGCTTTGCGAGTGTGGCTTCAATTCTGAGGTGAAGGATCCTTTGGCAGAAACCATGGAATAAGTACTTAAAGCACTGAGTTGCAAATATGAGAAAGAGGGAAACGTCACTGTAATTTACCACCTAGGCTACAGGCGAGAGTGTTTTTCACATTTGATTTCTCTCTTTTCCGTACTGACCCTCAGTAGACCAGCAAGCTCACATACTCGTCCATTAATTATTTCAGTGATTTTCCACCTACCAAATATCATAATAGGAATTAGAATAGCTATACTTTTATAAAAGATAAAATGTCACAACGTTTTAAAAACTTGCTGTGCAGCACAACTTAAAACCTGTTATTAAAATATAGTAAAATATATAGCTGCGATACTTATAGATACACATTTTTTCTTTATCTTAACAAAATATTATTTGGCTTCCCTGCAATGGAAATCTAAGTGTTGTGTCTTTTTTGTTCAACCAAGTAGTGTGTCTCTATCACACAATATATATATATTTTAAATCCAAAACTTTATATTTAGGCTATTAAGGTCCAAACCAAAGTAATATTATGACTTTCAGTTAAGGAGTAAAGAATCAGTTAGTATGTTAGGCCTTTGGGCAAAGTCTTTTCTTCTTGCTATCTGGTGTTTGAACAGCTTATTCTATTGAAAAGACAAAAAGAAAAGAAAGAACACACAAATATTCCTTCTTAAAGTTTGAAAGCACATCACAGGTACAGCCTGGCCATTGGTGATAAAGGCCACACCAGTATTGAAGAAGTTAAACACTGTCTGATGTCTCTTTCTCTCTTGCTCATATCTTAGCGGAAGAGTATTTCGATCTCTAAGCTGTTTCTAATTAGGTGATAATGGCCTCAGAGTTACGTGAGTCTATCATGTTTTGTACCTCATTTGATTTTCCCCCCTGGGCTAAAACAATACCAGGAGAACTGAAATGAAGATAAAATATACCTCTATGGTCCCAATGGTTATTGGATCAAATATATATAAATACAAAGAAGTCCAGAGGGAAAGATTATTATTAACACTAGTTCCATGACCTATGCTAACCAGAAATGAAAGTAATTACAGAGCTTTTGTGTGCTGAGTGAGGGGGTCCTCACACTCAGAAATCATGAATGACGCTAGGACACAGTACCACTGGCTCTTCAGAGGCTGGAGGCGTGGGGACTAATGGCTCCTAAGTATAGAAAAAAACGTAACAAAACAACACACAGTCCCTGGGAAGTGTTCAAAAAAAGAGTATTTTTTTTTTCCTGAAGTAAAAGAGCCACACTTATGATTAACCTTCCTGACTAGAACCAAGTAAACAAGAAAATAACAGAGTAAGAAAAGAAAAATAAACGTATGGTACCTGATAGCAAAATACAGTATTGCCTGAGAGGTTCCCAGAGTGATTTATATAGATTTTGCAGTGAGTTCAAGTGACAAAATTTATCTTTAATTGGTGAATTAATTGACTATTATATGCATAGGTGCCGGCACACTATATACCCCAGCTTCCTATTTGTGAATGAATGAGAATGAAGTAAATATTTAGTCGCTAGCTATCTTTGGTGAAACGTTTTATTTATTTGTATTTTAAAGTTTGCACTCCTTATAACTCTGTAATTGGCAATGGCTCTTACTAAGGACTCATTCAGTTGTTAAAAAAAAAAAAATCTTAACAGATTTTAGCCAAGGATTAAGAGGAAAAAGAGTTACCAAACAAAACTTCAAATGTTGTAAAACAAGATGAGTCATTCTGAAGTGCTGTTAAAACCATAAATCTTGAATAGACTAAAAAAAATGCCCGGGAATAAAGTGACCTGGGTATGATTGAAAGAGGAAAAAGGGAAAAAAGAAAGAAAGAAAGAAAGAAGGAAATAAAGAAAGAAAGGAAGGAAGGGAGGAAGGAAGGGAGGAAGGAAGGGAGGGAGGAAGGAAAAGTGGGCGGGAATAAAAGCTTGACGCTATGCCATTAGAGCACACTGGCTAAGCTGGTAAAGTCACCGTGATTAAAATGAAGTAATTCACTTTGAACTAACTCTAGTTGGCTGTCTAATGTGCCTGAGGATTGTCTGTGGCGAGCCCAGAGGAAATCCACTGTGCTTCATTTAGCAATAAAGCTTGGAAATCATTATTCTTTCAGTGATGAACATAGATAACAGAGGAAATCAGAAATGTCTGTGCTCTTGTATTATCCTTTCAGCTTACAAGTAGTCTAGCTATGCTGCTTTAACATGGTGAGATTTTTACAGGTAGTACTCGTTTAAATTCCATAAACCCTTCTTCCCATAAAAACTCCATCAGTCCATGAAGGAAGCTTATTAACATAGCAAAACACATTGTTTAGGATGGGTCCAAAATATCATCAGTAACAGTAAAGGTAACTCTAACTCATGAAACCTACACATCTGGCTAAGATCATTGTTGTTAATCAAAACATAAGATGATTGGCCTTTTGGTCTTTTCAAGTGGACTGTATATAGCAGCATACCCTATTTTGTTTCATTTTGTAGAAAAACCAAATCATCTGTGAGAAACAGATGTTTTGCAATCTTTCAATGGGACAACAGTGGTAGGATTAAGAAATCCTTATGAATCCTGCATTTCTTGCTCTGCCCTGATAAACACGTACTTTCCATTTCAGGAGTGCTGCTGGGTGTCTGCAGATCTTAGTACCTATAGTGTGTTAGAAACCAAACCTAAACAAACCAAACAAAAATCTGCTAAACACCCTGCTCTCCCTTCCCCTGCAGTTATTTATGAGGCAATTTTACAACTTATTTTTACAGGTTAGTCACAGCGTCACATCCCTCATTTTTAGAATTTTAGATGCAGGAATGAATTGTCTCTCTGTTCTTCAGTGGGATAAATGCCTCTTTTTTGATGCTTTTATGCCACTGTGTAAAAGACAGCAAAGTGTGGTCCATGAAACGGAGTTTAAAAGCTTAATATAACTATACTAGGTTGACAAAGCTCAGGATTAAAATTCAGTCACGCATGCAAAAAATGTAATAAATGAATGAAAATGTATGTTATGGGTCATTTCTACTTTAATAGCACCTTTGTGCTAAGGAAGCCAAATAGCAACAGTCATCTTATACACGCCTCACAAATGAAATAACATTAGGTTTCTAGGAACCTAATGACACCCAGCTAGCTTCGAATGAGGCTTGTGCCACGGATTTATTTCATGCAAACATCCAGGGTGTGTAAAGACAACTTATCAAAGATAGCACTCCATTTAAAGCTGCTGCAACATTGATGTTGTGGTTCGTCTCCATTTTTCAGCTAAATAGAGGTTTTCTTTTTTTCATTCCACATAAAGTCTTCAACTAGCCCAAGCCTTCTAATAAATTGCAAACTCTGTAACAATATATCTTCTATTATGCTGCTTGTTACTTTACTAAGACAGGAAATTAAAGCAATAAAACACTTTCAAAATGATAGGGTACACTCAAGCAGTCATTTTTCTTGTGTTCCAGTATTATTCTTCAAAAGACCTTTTATGATACTAATATTAAATTCTTTGAAGTCAGAAGAATCTGTTGAAAGTGTTGAATTTCTAAGATATAGAGCTCAAATATTGCATCTACTCATGCATTTATTAAAATTGAATATGTGGTGGAAAATTTTAAGACACAAAATACAATACGGTTAAATAATGTATGACCAGGTACATTTCAAGTCCACGTTAGAGAGTCCATTGTGCGGAAATTTGATTGAAGGCTCAGGAAAATCTATTTTGCTTTTTCTCACTTTATGTGGACAAATGTACAACATATGTGGCCATTCATATAAAAAGCTGGTAACTGCAAAACAAAGCACCGAAAACCAGACAAATACCATAATGGTCACTTATGCAGTGTGTGCACATAAAGGAAATTGAATCAGGCTTATGAGGCTGTGCATTCTTTATTAACTTCCTAGAAAAAGGTCAGACAACTGTTCTTTTAATGGTAAGAACTACTACGTGAAAAGGGCTACAAGAAAAATGCAAAAAACTGCAATATACCCTATGCATTATATTAGGCAATTGTATTACAAAACTTATAGGATGACATGGATAAAGCCCTCTTCATTGACTATTATGAAAAAAAAGTGTCTTATTTTGTTTTCAGCAATAATCATTTCCATCCAACCTTATGGAAAAAAAGAAGAAAATAAACTAATAGGAGGAAAATCATTGAAAGTGTAAATTTAAAAGAAATGAGAGCTCATAGAAAAGGTCTCCTCCTTCCTCTCACTTTTTCACTACTTCATTCACACTCACCTGCCTTTTTCCTTCCTTCCTTCCTTTTTCCCTCCCTCTCTTCCTTTCTTCTGCAAAGGTTTGGAAAACAAAAAGAACCCAAAACAAACAAACAAAAAAACAGGCTAAAGGATGAGCATCCCTTCCCTTATGACTAAACAAACCCCAACTTCCCGTTTGGTAAAATCGCAGTTGCTTAAGCAGTGCTGAGATTTTCCTCTCCTTTGGAAACCCCCAAACGGCTGATCTCTTTCTCAATGTGTCATTTTAAACAACTGCTATTTAGCAGGGGTGACTCTTCCAATTACACAGCAAATGCTTTTGGAGGCAACACAAAGAGCCTTTGCCATGTCAGTCTTCCTCCCAATCCACTACCTTTCCTGGATCAGCTGATGAGGGTCAGCACTTTAAAATGGGAAAACAAAGCCCTTGAACCCCTCTCACAGCTACAGACACACTTGCTAACGTTCAAGGATCTTCCACACACCAAAGGGAAGCCACACTGGGCCTGCATGCTGCTAATTTACTTCAGTTCTTTCCCAAGTCCTATTCCTGTCTCAGAAATATCCTTTTGATATTTTTTTTGAAACATTGTCCTGAATTCCTGGTGATAAAATTAGCTGGTCCAATCTGAGGCATTAGCCCTCAATAACTTATGTTTCCCTTCTCATCTGACACAGTTCTTCTCTGCGGGAATTCCAAAGCAATCAACTACCTGGGGATGCTTTCCCCCAGAGACTGTTCTTAGCCACTATATCAATTAACACAAAAGCAATTTTGGACCCCCTCCAAAACACTGCACTACCATCTGGTCTCCCTGGAACCTCATGGAGAGGGGCAGATTTCAATTTGTCAAAACAATGCAAATTCTCCCCAAATTATTTTCAAATTATGCATGTTTACTTTCATGTCAAGCCCATTCATTTCTTAAAAGGTACTTTGCAAATTTCTCTAAATTGATTCTCCAGTGCCCCGTGCTCTCTCCCCTTCCCTCCTCTCTCTGTCTCTCTCTGTCTCTCTTTCTTAGGCAAGTAGAAATTGGGGCTGTAAAGGCTAAAATTAACTCAAAAGAAATAAGAGTTTGTAAAATCTAAATAGCGTACCATCCAAGGGCAATAACATATTTTCAGATGTGTTCACACCCTACAAACCTACTTGCCAGTTGCCCAGTGATTAATGTGGAAATACAATTTTTAGGCAGCAAAGCATTTGATGATACTATTTGAGAGTTATCAAGAAGACTCTTGCATCAAAGAAAAATGTTCCAAATGTCACCATTTGTCACTTTTCCTTTAAGACTTTCAAAATACCTGATAGAATATAAGCAATTAATTTGAAAGTATTAATAAATTAAGTCATTTTTCTCATGCATTATAATAAATTGATTTGGCAGATTAGAAAAAGTTTTGATGTGAGGATGGATAGCAGGAAAGATTTAGAGCTGTGTTAGCAATGCAGTGGCCACTGGCTACCTGTGGCTATTTAATTTTAGCCGTAAATGAATTGAAACTAAGTACAATGTTAGAAACAGCTCCTCAGTCAGACTAGCCACATCTTAAGGGCTCAATAACCCCATGTGGTTAGTAACTACATGTTGGACAACAATGATATCAAGAACATGGGATGTTCCAATTGAAGCGTAGCTGGCAGTATACACTCAGAGATAATCTTGACATAAAACATGGAAAATGCCCCCAGGGCAGACAGGACAAGTGCAAAAGACCAAATTGCAACTCTTCCTACTTTTACTGAGAGTAGGCCATGACCATGAAGCATCCATGAGAGATGAGAACCTCTTAGTTATCTTAGGTGATATGTAACTGGAAAGATTTATTTCATTTTATTCATGTTTTTGACTCACTAGTATCTGCCCTTGCCTTTGTTCATAGCAATCATCCTTCTACTATTTTCAGCCAAGTGTTCTAAGTGGGGCTGATTCTACCCATGGCTCTGGGACATGACCCTGGGCTGATGGACTTAAATCTCACAACTCTCTACCCAGAGTAATAGATGGAATCTGCTCTGCCCGTGAAGCCTAGATGATAGGGTCTCATGAGAGGTCCTCTGGCCTTCTGCCTGAGTGACAAGGGAGGAAATGCTCCCTCCACGCCCTGCTGCTAGCGTCATTGAGAAGAAGACACATCAGAGTAGCAACCATCTTACTGCATAAAAGGTGAGTGTTTGTGCCTGATAGCTACAAAAAGAACAGCAGAGGCAGACGCGGTGAGAGGCCAGGTTCTGGGGACGGCGTGTCAGGCAGTGGACCCATGATGCTCAAAAACAGGTTTTACCAAATTAATACAATGCTTTCCATTTCCATATGGACCACAATCTTCTCTCTCATTGGTGAGTACATACTCTTATACATATACATAGGCATGCACACAGTATATCACAACCCTAAAAGTTGTATAGAGTAGATGAGAGTATTCCAGGCAGAGAGAAGAACATCAGCAAAGGTCCTGGGGCAGGAAAGAGTTTAATAGAAAGAATAAAAGAAGGTAGTGTGGCTGCAGAGTCACAAGCTAGGTTGGTTTGGAGTGGCCCAGCAAAAGGCAGAGACATGGTGTGGAGATTGAGGTTTACTTCACAAGCAATAAACCTTAAATGCCTCTCTTCCGTTGGGTGACATCCCTTTGGCTGCTGTAATGGATAAGGGAGAGGCAAGACTGGAAACGTAATGCCCAGTCAAGAAACTCAGGTGGGTGACTGGCAGATTGAACCAAGATAGCAGCAGGAGGATGGAGAAAAGCCGACATATTTAGAATGGAATTTGACAGTAGAATCAAAAGGACTTGAAATCAGGGTTTGGGGCTGGAGGACCTGGGTGGGTGGCTGATTGCATTTACCAAGATGAGAGACTGAGGGAGGCAGGGGAAAGGGGGAAAGGAGCTCACAGCAGGACCCCACCCCCACCCCGAGTCGTTTGATGAAAAGAATAACGTGGACTATCCAAATTAAATTCAAACTTACAAATGAATTCTACACTCTTAGAGTTGAAAATTGCCCTGAGGAATCATTGAGTCAAAAATTCAACTTATGCTTAAATCCCACAGGCTCAATACTATCAAAAGATTTTTAACTGCTAACTTGTTTTTGGACAATTAGGGTACCTCTTAGTAGATTATAATAATGTTCCAAAAATACCATTTATAAGGTGAGAGTTTGATTCTATTCTATCTATAATAGTACATTTTTAGTACTCTTGCTTTATATGATTTCTCTTATGCTAAAGAAGATGAGTTGATTTTACCATAATTGCCTTATATTGTGCTGGTTTACTTGTTTTCCATTTGTTAACTTGTGTATTTTCCTGCTTACCATATGACCTAGTATGTTCACATATCATTGCACACTAACTAGTCCCATTTTTAATATCGAGTGATATCCAGCCACATGGTGAATCTAAGATTACATGGCTACTTCCCACCACAGCCAACATTTTAAATAAACACTTCAAACAATAACATGAATTAAATCAACCTCTACAACAACAACATGCGGTAGTCCTATTGCTTTATTTTTACAGATCAGAAACTGAAGTGTAGAGATGTTAAGCAACTTTCCAAGATCACAGAGAACTGAAATTTTACTCAGGAAATTTGTATCCAAAAATGAGAATCCGATTCTGTGTTACCTCCTAGGTTATGTGACTCAAATCCCATCCACACCGCCAGAATCGAATCCCATCCACACGGCCAGAATCGTGATTAAAATGCAGGATGATGCATGAAGCATTCTTACCTTTCCACTTGAAAAAAAGTTTAGAATTTCAAATCCTATGATAAAATCCACAATATGCCATATATTATGATACATTGATGTAAAAAGTCTTACGGAAAATTTTCTTTTCAACAACATTAGCCTAGGCAAGGGTAGGGGTACAAGGTGCTGTCAATTCTTTTCATGTTTAGCATAAGAGGCGGGCAGCAGATGAGGCAGTGGCACTGGTTAGGATAGCCACACATGACTTGGGCCCTTAGGGATGGGGATGCTCTTTGGACTTGCCACTGTATGTGGTCTCAGGGGTTCTATGGAGTTCCATGGGGAACCCATGAGGGTCTCGAAACAGGTAAAGTGCTATCTGAAGTGAGAGGGTGGGGCATACTGAGGCGCCCTTCTTAGAAATGCTAAGGAGATAATTTATATTTTGAAAGATATCATAATGCATCCTAATTTCTTCTCTAGACGGTGAAATTTCTGATGAAGTATCTTTTACCCTCTTTTTTGAATGCTTGTTTGTTCATACAGGCATCACTATATTTGGTGAAATATCATTCAAATATCTAAGCGGACCTTTCCATCCTTTAATGGGGACTTCTATTTTATTGAAACTCTGATATGATCCAGGTGATGCAAAGCTCTAATCACAACAGAAATTTCTTTAGGCAAGTTGAAGTCATCTTTATCTCCAGGTTCCTTTCATGCAGTTTATTAGTGATGGCAGATTGTCCTCTGCAGCTAGTACTGAAAGCATCTTTTTTCTATGATTTTATTTCCAATGGGCTTTCAGATTTTTTTTTTAAGGATTATATCTTCATGCTTCTTTATACTCATCAAAGTAACTTCTATAGTTCCTTGTGTGTGGTAAGTGCTAGTTGGATGGGAAGACCCTTTCATATTTCATTATGTCCATAATGTTTCATGTAATTTTTACTAAAAGTTTAGAGGAAACATTTAAGGGGTAATTTTCCATGCCCACTACAGCTGTGTTTGCTTTCCTTCTTGAACCTAATTATTATTCACGATTATGAGGCACTGGCACGTGCTGACGGTATTGTTATCTTCCTTCCTCTTATGTGAATTTTGATTTCTTTGGTTCTAGCAAACCAGTTCCTAACACTGAAGTGGTTAATAATAACAATATTAAAACTTTACGTGATGCTTTAAAGTTTGTAATTCTCTTTCATATCCATCATTTCACTTCCATAGACCCTCCAACAATACCATCATTGACGTATTAGGATCTTCAACTGGAGTTTTCTGCTCTCAAGTATCGCATCGTGAGACATGCAAAATCAGCTAATTGTCTCAACAGAAAATCAAAAAGTTTTACTGCTTCATAGACAGTCAGTAAATGAATATTGCTATAATTTCAACAACTATGGCATTTTGTCATTAAGAGCCTCTTCATTTCCTAGGAGTTTCATGTTGAGTCATCCAGATAGCCTGGTTATATCCCTAATAAACGTTTGCTGAGGAGCAGGAAATAGCCACTTCAGCAGGTGGCACCGCACATATTTGCAGTTTCTGATCCTCCTTTAGGCAACACACTTGAAGGCTGCATGATGAATGAGCAACTGCTGATTGGTCCTATTGTGTATTTGTGATTCTCCTTCTTTTTTATTTCTAACTTTAGTATGCAGAAGATGCTGTTGGTGATCAGAAGTAGATATGTGGCATATGCACTAATCTACACTGTAACAATGACATGTGGTCAGATTACTTTTTTCGTAAGGATATACTGGACTGACATCAAGCTCTCACGGTAGTAGTGTCCGTGTGTCAAAAGGTGGTTGGAGATGTTGAAATTTAATCCTTAAAAACTGAAACCCTGAATGTTAGAAGTACCGGACAAGGAACAACAAGGACAATTCTGCCACTCCTAACCTCTACCTCTTTATTTTATTTTATTTTTTCCTTTTATAAACTTTGAGAGAAACAATTCTTAAGAGTGAGTGACTTGCCTAGAATCACACAGGATGGTTTTTGACAGACATTAAGGATATTCCAATTGCTGATGATGTAGAATTTTTATTTTGGTTAGACTCAATATAACACTTGGCACTAATGACAAAAAAATCTTATATAAATGATGATTTGCAATTCCTAATACTGATTACAATGAAAAACAAAAACAACAATGACAAAAAAAACTTCTTCAAAAGCAATCACCTCAGTAAGAATAAGGAAAATCTAAATCAAGGCAACAATAAAATGCCATTTACTTCCATTTTATTGGCAAAGGGACTCAATGAGAAACACTCCTTAGTGAGTGATAGGATATGGATCAACTTAATCCCTTTTATATTGCTGTAGGAATAGAAGTATGAATTGGTACATCCACTCTGAAAAACACTTTATTTTGTAAAGTTGAACATTTGTATATCTTTGTAACTAGCAA
>NW_017731639.1:1215166-1221002 GCF_001890085.2 Hipposideros armiger
CTGTTTTACTTTCATACAGGGAAGAACGTGTGTCAAGCTTGTGAAAAGTTGCATAAAGTTTACGGTGACAATGCTCTACAAGAACGTCAGTGCCAATGATGGTTCATGAAATTTCATGCTGGTGATTTTGAGCTCAATGATGCTCCTCGGTCAGGGAGGCCCACCGAGGTTGATGATGATAAAATAAAGACATTGATCAAGTTAAACCCAAGTTACACAGCACAAGAGATTGCAGAAACATTGAACATCCATCATTCAAGCATTCACGACCACCTGAAGAAGCTGGGATACATACGCAAACTCGATATTTGGGTCCCGCATAAACTCTAAGAAGTTCATTTGACGGTGCGTATAAACATCTGCAATATGTTCATTAAATGTGAAAAAAATGAACCTTTTTTGAAGCTACTGATAACTGGTGATGAGAAGTGGATTGTTTACAATAATGTGATATGCAAACAGTCTTGGTCCCGATGTGATGATTCGCCTCAAACGGCATCAAAAGCAGACATTCATCAGAGGAAGGCTATGCTCTCAGTGTGGTGGGATTTTAAAGGTGTTGTGCTTTGGAGCTCCTACCAAGGAACCAAACAATCAATTAGAATGTGTACTGTCGGCAATTGGACAGTTTGAATGAATCCATCATTCAGAAATGTCCAGAGCTTGTAAATTGTAAAGGAGTTGTGTTCCATCGCAACAATGTGAGAGCACACACAAGTTTGATCACCCATCAAAAATCATTGGAGCTTGGATGGGATGTGTTGCCACACCCACCATACTCGCCTGACCTTGTGCCATCAGGCTTCCACTTGTTTCGCTCTCTTCAAAACTCCTTGCGTAGTATAACGTTCAATTCAGATGAGGCTGTAAATCAGCACCTTGTTCAGTTTTTCGCAAATAAAGACAGGTCCTTGTATGAATGAGGAATTATGAAGCTCACTGAAAGATGGCAAAAGGTTATCAAACAAAATGGGCAATATGTCATTGATTGATCTTTGTTCTTTGTATAAATAAATGACCTTTGAAAAACACAGACAAAATATGTCATGACTTTTCCAACAACCCAATACCTAGCTAACAAAACGACTGAATCATGGCAACAAGGAACATTGTGAATGAATCTTAGCAATAACATATTCAGTGAAAAAAGTAAGTCACTAGAGATTATATACAGCATAATGATGCAATACAGTTAAAAACAGCCAAAACTAAAAATACATGATTTTTTTATTGGCACACTTTTCTAGATTAGAGGAAGAGGATGATGCATATAAGATAAGATTCAGGAGAGGGGTTCCTCTGGTCAGAGGGATAGAGGATTCAGGATGGGGAAGGAATTCCTGGGTAGATATAAGTCTAAGTCTGGAGTTGTAAGGTGTGTTCTTGAGAGTTCGTACGTTTTTGTAATAAATAAGTAAATGAAGGGGAAATAATAAGAAAAAGTCATAGACAGATAAATGATGGGAAGGTATAATGAAACAAGGACTGTCTAATTTTGTGCACATAGGGTCAACATATTAAAATAAATAGAACAATCACCTTTTCTCATGAGGTGTGCTTCACTCATAAATGTGATCTTGTTTTTATGCAGATATTAGTTACCATGCCTTACAAAGAACCTTGTGTGAATGGAATGAATACTGAGGTAAAACAATAGGGAGCTTTAATAGTTACCTAATGCTGGTCCCAGCTATGTATCAAGCAACCAATACCCTTGGTTATGTATACAAATGTAGTTGTGTAGGAAAGAGGAATAATTTGGTGGTAGGAAAACATGTGCATATTATTTTTCCTTTTATAAGTTGTGCCTCAGCACCATTCTTATTGCCTGATAATTTACAAAGGACTGGATCATGCAATTTATTGTGGCCTTTGAACAAGTTTCTCTGTTTGCCCTCCTTAACCATTGAGATTACAGTGTCCCGCGGTTGCTTTTGTCACATTTTTTAATGTGGCACTTATAATTATATTGTGAATCACTGGAAACTTCTCTCTGTGTGCTATATTTCTGGTGTTTCCTTATAATGAAGGGAATAACAGTACACTCGTTCCATTGGGGTGCCTTGAGATAATGAGGGCTTTGAATAAGACATCTTTGCTCAATGTGATTCCTTCAATCTCTCCTAAGTTGGAAGAAATATTTTATCTATGTGCTTGTTAGTATTTGGGAATAACTAGATATCTTTGTCCTTGCCTGGCTGTTTACAGAACATTATACCCTACCAGTTTCAACCGTGGTTGACTGAGAGAATAGAGGTAAATCAAAAGCTTCCAGTGGTTACATTGTCCACTGGTTACATAAGTGATTTGTAAAAGGGGCAACACATGTAATAGAAGACAGAGAAATTTGTTTTCATCTGCGTTTGCACCACAGGTATAATGAGATTATGATACATACATTTGAAAAACCTGCATGGATAAAAACAGTCCTATAATCTCTCATTCGCGTATTTGAAAACTGGCAAATTGTTCCTTGAATTAACAGACAAATGATTACTCTATTTATACTCATCTTTTCATTCTGGTCAGAATTTCATGCCTGTGTGATTACAAAACATAAACTCTTTCACTTTCATGGCCTTCTTATGTTTTCTTCTTTAGGCATCTTTAATAATAAAATCAAGATATGTTACATATTGACCTTTTGATGGTGGAATACATGTAACCTAGGCAATACCTAAAATATGTTTGCCTAAATTTCAAATGTTCACATTTGTCAAAATATCTTTTCAGTGTGTCCTATGAATGATCAAACATGCATCCTTTTAAAAATACCCTGAATAAAAAAACCCTTCAAAAGGAGTAATGTTTGCATGTTTTTATTTAATGAAAGAGGATGGGTCTCTGCTAGTACCTGAGCTAATCATTTTGCTGGTACCCACTGTATCATATGTTTGCCAGAAGCCTACAGAGAAGAGCACTTAGCTGGTGGGCAACTGACAGGAAGATATCAAAGTCACCCTTCGGGTCTGACTGTTGGAAATGATCAATATCCTTCAGAAGGTGATACATAGGAGAAACAGGCTGGCAAAAACATAACCTCCCAAAACAGCTCTCTGTCTGGCATTGGAAAAGCACAAGGATTTTCCTGTAACCTTCTATGGCAACACTGGAGCTGAATTATTGATTAATGGAATCATTCAACACTGAGCAACGTTTTGGACTGCACGATGTTAATCAAAACTACAGCTTAGCTCTTCCCACTGTGCTTCAACACAACAGGAACACTGATTTATTGAGGGAACCAATGGAAAGCTATTTTACAATGTTCTTTCTCCAGGGAGACTCAGTGGTATATCAATTAGGCAATATGTGACATACTAAAATATTTTATTGACAACTGTTAAAGAATATTTAAATAGAATTAAAATACAACCCTAGAGATGCTAATACTTGAAAAACAGAAAAGGAAAAATGTTCCCGCAACAGGAAGAAATGTAATAAAAGATTAAAGATTATATATATATATATATATATATATATATATATGTTAGCAGATAAAAAATAAAGAGGAACACAATATACAAAGATGCCCGGATATCTTCTTCTACTTCTAACTGTAGAAACTCTGAGTTGTGAGGTGTTTTGATATTAAATCTAACATCAAGCTTATGCCCTGTTGCGAACACTTGTTAGGAAAGGCTAAACATGGAAACATTTGATTTATAGTGAAGTGACTTCAAGCACTAAATAGTAAGGCTGTATCAAATTTTTTTCATAAAGAAATACTTATTGTTTGTTTAAGAATTTATCATTATTTAGTAGAAAGATCGATGTGGGTTTAATCGTAGGCATGCCACCAGTATAACAGTATTTAAACAAAATTTCATAGGACATTGTTACTATAATTATATATATATATTGTTTGTATGTGGTTCTTTTTTTTTTTTTCAAAGATTTTTTTTATTGGTGAATTGGGGGGATGGGAACATTGCTGGGGAGTTGGGGGAAGGGGGACAGACAAGTTGCCGTCGTTTTGTTCCTCAGCCTAGCCGTGGAGGACACTGCCTCACCGGCCCAAGTTGGCACCATCATTGTGCTCTTCNGCCCCAAATCCAAAGACAAGAGTCCTTAGAAGAGAAGAGAAGTCATCCAGAGAAGGAGATATGAACACAAGTCAGAGATTGGAATGATATGGCTACAAGCCAAGAAATGTCAAGTGTTATGGACTGAATTATGTGCCCTCCAAGTTCATATGTTGAAGTCCTATCTCCCAGTACTTCAGAATGGGAGTGTATTTGGAGATAAGGCCTTTAAAGGGATAATTAAATTACAATGAGGCTTTTCAGGTGGGCTATAATCCAGTCTGACAGATGTCCATATAAGAAGAGGAGACTAGGAATTGCAGAGAGCACCAGGGCATTGCATGGACAGAAGGACAGCCATGGGAAGCGGCAGCAAGAGAGTGGGCACCATCGGCTGAAGGAGAGAGGCCTCAGAAGAATCTAACCCTGCAGGCACCTTGAGCTTGGACTTCCAACCCCCACTACTGTGAGAAAATAATTTTCTGTTGGTGGAATTTTGTTATGGCAGCCTGAGCAGCCTGATAGTACTGAGAATACTTCAGTACTTTCAAAGCTAGGAGAGAGGTATGGACGGAAATCCCCTCCCCTCAGCCTCTCCACACACCTCCCACAGGGAGTGCGGCCCTGCCAACACCTGGATTTTAGATTTCTGGCCTTCAGAACTATGAGGGAATACATTTCTGTTGTTCTGAGTCACCCAGCTTGTGGTAATTTGTGATAGTAGCCCTAGGAAGCTAGGAATAGGTATTGCACCCAAGAGAAATTCTTGCACATGTGCACCAGTGGTCCTGTTCTTAGACCAAGGCGAGTGAGACCCTTGCCTGGGATCTACCCTTTGGAGCATCCAACAAGTCACAAACATGGAAACACAACGTTTTGTTTTTTTGGTAACGAGAAATTTCCTTGAAAATTTGATAACTGAGCTAATGAGAAATATAGGTGCGGATCCCACTAGCCCATTGGGACTCCCTCCCTAAGTCAAGGATGATGTCTGGGAGTGAGCATGGATTTGTTTATAGGGAGGCAGTGGGAGGATTGGGGCCACAGCTCTGGAAGACCAGAGAAACAATGGCTGCCTCCACCCTTAAAATTCCCCAGCGTCAGGGTCAAAGTAGATCAGGTTCCCCAGAGCTGCACACTGAATTCCTTCTGCTTGGGTGGTAGATTTTGGAAGGTGCTTAGAATGACCTGAAAACCTCAAAACAGAAAAGCCAGGAGTTGGGGAGAGGACTCGCTTGCCTTTGCTGTCAGGCAAGCTTCTCTTTGTCTCAACATGGGTACCAGTGGGTCCTGTCACCTCCCATGCCTGCTGGCCCAGTCCTAGCTTCTGTTTACTCTGCACCCTAATGTCACAAAGGTATGGTAGGCTAGTCACAAAGGAGCCTAGTATAGTTCCTTTAGTTTCTGGCTTGGAGGTCCATTCTGGGGTAAAAGGCTGTGGGTCCTTGGGTGGTGACATGAGTTGGGCAATGTGTACAGCTGGGTTTATATCATTTTGTGTTTTGAGATATGGTGTGTGAGCTTCCATTTATATTGGTACTTTGGAGCCCTCAAATTTTAGAGGCAGACCTATGTAAATAAGAATATTCATAACAGCTTTAGCTGCCATAGCACAAACTTGGCACCAATCCAATGGTCATAGTAGAAGAATGGATGAATTGATGGAGGGTATAGTCACACACTGGAATATTATTGGGTTGTCAGAAAAGTCATGACACATGCTTGCAACAGATGGCACTAGTTCATTTTTGGAAGTACTAGAGTCATTCGCATCTATGTTGTTGCTATGTCATTTGACAGCTGACAGTTCT